>NW_028277223.1:0-122500 GCF_059751315.1 Micrasema longulum
TATTTTATGTTGTTTGAGAAATAGTTGAAAAAAAGGAGGACGGAATGGAGGGAGGGGCTTTACCATGAAACATCGTATGTTGACATCATGACCATTACAATGGAACATCGCATAACGGGCTATATTGAAAGGTTTTTTTATTATTGATCTAAGGAACATTATTTTTTAAAGCTTTTCTTATGTAAAATATTTCTGTATTATTTACTTTTTACGCTTTGTTATTTGTATTCAAGATTTTAGGGAAATTTCACATTTGATAAGTGGTTACATGGAAATATTTTAAAACATCTAAGTAGTATTTTTGTTTCCATAGTGCTAATATTTTAACAGAATATGTTGCCATATCCACCTTGTGGTGCAGGCGCATTCAATCATCCCAAACGTCAAATTATTTGAGGCATACCCTTTGACCATATCAATTGTTTAAATCCTAAAGCGGCCACGTCAAAACAATTTAAAATGTATATAAATAGCATTTAAATGAAAAAAATTCTGACTTGAATACGATTTTTGTCACTTCCAACGTGTAGAAATGTGTACCGTGGGATACAGGAACACTCGATAACTATCGATGATCCTACATTAAAACTCGAAGATACAGGGTCAACAGTGTATTTTTGTAATCAATTTATCTTAAACTATACCGTCATAGTGAAGACATTTCTTCCGTATCTTCCAATTATAATCGCCTCCCATGACTACAAAGTGGATTAAGGGGGACATGAGATCTGCAAACTACAAACAGCTTCTAGCAATAGCCATTGCTCATTGAATAAAAAATAATAAAAAACAGAAGAGCGATGGTATACGACTTTTTAAATGACAAACTTTTTTATCCAGAACGGTATTATGGCAGTCTGGTAACTTTAACCACTTTAACAAAAACGTACCGTTTTTTCTACTATACAGAGATCTTCTAGAATATGATTACTGGAAAGGAAGTTAGAACCAGCTTCCATAAAATCATTCTATTTAATGTAAATAATAACAGTTACCATAAAAATGTATGTACCCGCGGTACTTATTAATTTTGTCACAAAATACAAGACGCAAACGATATATGATAACATGCTGATGATTTCAAAAAAAGTAAACCTCGTTTAGGGCAACGATTGATGGTATTGTGGCAACACTATAGAGACGTCGCGCGCCAGGTCCAAGCGACGGACACCAGAAGAAGCGTTTTGGTTGTGTTTGGTGATACACGTTTTATAGACAAAAACTTGATTTAATTTTAATTGTTACGATTTCATACTTTTTCTTAACTGCTTTCTTTTACGTTTTACAAATAAGATTTTTTATGTTAATATTAAGTATTTTCATTTTCTATTTTATTAGTTTAGTTAAGTTTATATATTCTATCTTTTGTATCAATAAAAGATAATAAAACTGTAAGTACAATCTTTTACTCTATCTGTGCATAACACATACCATATTAGTCTGAAGATTGGTCCAAAAAGAGCGAGAAGTAAAAAACCTTCTCACGAGACGATTTTTACGGAACGATATCAACGCGGATAAATATTTAGCAATTTATGTGGAACCTACTAGGCAGTCGACATAACCCGACGTTTAGTAGGTAACAAACAACCATAGTATCAATAGAATTCAAGAATCAGATATTCGATATTCAAACCCAGGTCTATTAGGTTTTCCCAAATCAATTATTTTTACAAACAAACAAACCATCACGCCGTTTCTCCGTAAGGGTAGGCAGAGAGGAAAGAACGCCACAACACTCTATCTATGCATACAGATCTCGCTTCCTCTACATTTATACATCTTTTCATGCACGCGCGCCGATTATTCCGACTTTTGACATGTCCATCTTTAAGTATTTGTTGGATTTGTTTATTACAAAAGAATTATTTTTAAATGTTTAAAAATGGTTCTCCACTTAAACTTTTTGTATAAATCACATACAGTTTTTTCATTTTTTTTTAAAAAATGAAAAAAATATACACACACCAATTATAAGAACCTGTAGTATGTGAAAAAATCTTTAAAAGAAAACATTACCTGCTGTCTTGGGACGCACGGTATACAAATGTGATAAACCATTTTAAAAAATACAGAAAAAATAGAAAATTTAATTTTAAAAATCTTTCTTTAAAAAAATAACAAAATTAGTTCAGTTTAAGAGAGTGGAAAACGGGACAACCAAACGTCAAATTTAGTTAGGTAAAATTAATTCAAAGTGCAGTTGTATATTTTGCACAGTATTGGAGAAGGATAAACGAGAAAGTGACAGTAAAATAATGTTTAAATACCTATGGCTAGAATAGTAAAAAGCCTCTATTTTGAATTTTTTTATTATTTTATTTATTTAGTCTCAAAAGAGTACAAACATAACACATGAATATCCTTATGTAAACGTACATATAATTATCATAAAAATTTACACACTAATTATTAACATTTCTAAATATGTACAATTGAAAGCTATCACGAAAAAAAATTCATATATCCAAACATTTGAAAGAAATTAACCCAATCACAAAAAAGCTCCAAAAATAATCCCGAGAAAAAAAAATAGATACTCAAGGGTAAAATCGATGCTTAATTACTTAATTAAAGTACTTACTCATTGTCAACAAAAAAAACCCCATCAATACAATGATTTTTTTACTTTATTTATTGTGTATGCAGACAATTGGTAGAATTCCATATTTAATTAAGTAATGTATCCAAAATAAAACAAGTTTATTGGATTATAATTCTACTTTATTTTTTATAAAATATACAAAGGGTATATTGTGACGCGTTTTGTCTTGTTAGGACATATTCAAACAAACCCTAAAAAATAAAGTAGAAATATAATCCAATATACTTGTTTTATTTTGGATACATTACCAAATTAACAATGATTTTTGTTCAAAAGATGATTAAATCATTATTTTGGAAAACCCACAAATACTTGTTCGTATGGAAGATTTCTTAGTAATTTGTTTCGATGCATTTTTTATTCAATGCCGGCTTTCTATAACGGTGGACTGGTGAAACATGTCGGCAGCTTTGGATAAAACATAGCCTTTGTATTCAGAGTTTGGGGTAGCATTTGGAAATAAACACACACTTGTTCTCATCCACTTACCGCAAGGGGCGTTAATCAACTTAATACACATCTTTACGTACAGACGTTTAAGTGTTACCTTGTAGTGGATTCTGGTTAACTGTAGGCATTACAGATTAATGAGGGCTCGTTATTTATTAAAGTTCTTCCGAAAATGGAGAATATTGCGTATCGCTGTTTTATTTTTAGGGCATTATAGGTTTTGTTGTGTATTTGCTTACTACTGTTCAATACTGACCCGGGATTGCTAAAATAAACTCCAATCATGATTTTACTGATATTCAAGAACACTTGACATATATTTTAAATCTTTAAGTTAAACACTGGTAAAAGACCGTGTGTGTGGTAAGATCAATCCTGTGGAATTTTAAGTTCACCCGGAAACGAGCAGAAACTCTCATCAGACAGAACAAAAATATAATGTAATATTTTCTATGTGCAAATAATAAATTATTGATTATTGATCACATTCAATTAATAACAAATTGCTGATACAAAAAGTGTCTTCATGTGTCTAAGTTTGTAGGTCCTTGGAAAATATTGGCCATTCCAAATATAATAAACTGCCCGATGAGCTAAAACACGAAAAATTGAATAAAAATCCAGAAGTGCCGCAATTAAAAATTATTTCTTTAATCTTTTCGATAGTGATAATTATTAATGTAATTTATTTAGATGGTGTTTTATGTTTATTAAACAATAATGTTTTCTTTCAATTTCGGATGTATTAATATGTATGATATTATGTTTTGTCAAAAAAAATGTTTTTTCTTATGTACGCTCCCAAATGAGTTTATTTAATAACTCCTGGGAGTATAATATATACTTTTTGTATTTTATGTTTTATTGATAAAAAAAAAAAAAAAAAAGATTTAAAAAAAGTTAAAAACGTGGAATCAGTTTACGTCCTCAAAAATTCCACTGCAAAAAAAAAAAACACTGTACAATAACTATGCATATATTGGCAGTCAGATGGTAATTAGGCTATCTGTAAAATTTTTGGTATTTTAGTTTTCAACAAAAAAAAAAACAAAACCGATATTTAAAAAGGTAATATTTTAGTGCGTAGATTGAATAAAGTCTTTTTTCAGCTCTCCTGGACATTTTTGAAAACTACAGATGGTCCCTACTGCCTCCTTACTACCGATTTAAGTGATAGCATCTTTTATTAGTAAGTTTGGACAACCTCAGCCAGTCCCACTATGAAGTTATTTCAGTAAATTAGTTACTTAGGTAAAACATTTACGTTGTAACTCCTTAAATTCATCATGTAATAAATAAACTTGAAGTAACAACACCGTTTTCTTCTGTCCGCCTCCAACTGGGTAGGAGCTCCCATGTTTTCTACATCAATCAAATGATCATAAAATATTAAGAAAATACTCACAACAAACTTAGCCTTGAAAGCGAAATATGAGTATTAATATTATCCGTTGAATAATTAAGATAAACTCTATTTAGAGTTCCGATGCAGAGGGAACGAAAGTGATAATATAAACATAATTAAATTCATTATTTTTCACTTTAACTTTGAATAAAAAAAATTGTATATTTTTACGAAAACAGGAAATCAGTATCTTAATATTTTTATTTTTTTAAGGGTGTAAGAATCATACTTGAGACACTATTAAAATTTATTGAAAAAACTATTTATCTTCTTCTTCTTCTTCTTTTTTTCACATCCGCTCCTAAGTGGAGCATGTGGACATCACCAGTTGCCTTCAGGAGACCCTATCGTCAGCCGCACTCTCATCTCCTCCCACGTCAATCCAGCGTTCCTTAGTCCCGCTGAATAAAGATGAAAGATCTTCATCAACGGCCTTCTAGGACGGCGTGAGCCCGCAGGATAAAATAACAGACAACTTGGGTTAAGGTTCTCCTGAGGCATGCGTAGCACGTGTTCAAGCCAAGTCCACCGCCAAATCCTCAAGACACTCGTGATAGCAGGCTGCTGCTAAATGTATTTTTATTAAAATTATTTTAGTTTAACGTTTGAAATCAGTTGTAATTACAGCATAAATTTCATAACCGCCATTGTGGTTTCCTTATCGCCAATCGACTACAGTTAAGATCGTTATGATATAAAAAAATTGATTCTTTTGTAGAGATTTTTAAAACGAACAAAACAAATGAAATTTGTATTTGAGCAATCAGCAATTATTTTTGTCTGTGTCTAGGCAGATGAGAAAAAAAAATATCTCTGTGAAACAGAACCGAAATCCCGAACGAGGGTTTTCGACCTGATGGCTACTCTCCGGTTAAAGTCCTAAAAAATAAAATTGAGTGGAAAAACATCCCCCTTGTCATGTCGTGATTGGAGCATTCGTTCATCATGCTTGAAGTCCAGGGTTTTATTCCTAGGAATGTTGATGTGGAATGTTTATTTCTAACGGTGGTTTTTCAGTGACATTGTTTCTGTACTGGCACTTGAAGCGTGAGACTGATAACATTACCTTCCTGTAACAAAAAATGAGATACGCTGCATTCGGTTTAAAACTCCAGTGCTCTTTGCAAAATCAGGTACGAATATGAGTTTGATGACGAGAAATCCAAATTTTAGAATAATTTGTAATAAAATTCAAAATTTATGAAAAATAAATTGTTTTCGTCAAAATGTTAGTTCAAAATCTTAAACGTACTATCTTTCATTTTTTGAACTGAAAATAAAAAATAATTATATTATTGTTTTAGGTTATTTTCAGTTTTGTAGGATTAATTTTTCAAATCAGATGATGTGAACTGAGGTGTTAAGCCAACGAATCAAAAGCAAATTAACACGTTTTCCGTTAAAAAGCAAAATGGCAATTCTGTCAATAGCCGTTACCAGTTTTTTTTTTATCAAAAGAGCTATTGAAGCGTTAAAATCAAAAATGTGTTCTTTGAAACGTTAAAAGCACGCTAATGGAGAGCACATCGTTTAAAACAGAGTTTAATAAAGGCCCCAGCACGATTAAACACAGAAGTTTAGTTGTTTTTGTGTCATAATAATTAAAACTATTAACTGAAAAACATGAAATAAACACTTTGATTTAAAGAACCTTCACTTGATGAAAAAACAGTATTGTTTTAAAAACTGTACCACGAAAGAAAAAAATATAAGCTACGATTTCATTTATACTTATTAGCAGCATAAAGAACATTTTTAATTTACATTTGAAATTCCCGCGAAAACGTTTCATGGCATTGGCCTCGCTTCTTTAAAATTTTGAACTTTGTTTATGACCACTCAAATTTTAATAGACCATCGTCGTGAATCTTGACATCACAAATATCAAGGCTAAACGTGTCGCGTTTTTTTAGACATACTTTTAATGAATTCATTTAAAAAATACGTATTAAAACATATCTCCACAATTTCCTTATTGGTTTTGAAAAATGAATTAAATTTTCTCAATCTATTTCACATATTTTTATCGTTATTTTGTGTTTTTTCCGTATTCCCATTTTCTAACAACTCTTTGAAATTGGCTGAAAAGTTCAAACGTTTGGGTAAATCATTAAGACGCAAATATTCTTCCATTTGTCGATTTAAGTAAAAGTTTAAGAACAGAAACCCTGTAAAGAGATTTATCTGACTAAATTATACAAAATGCTAGGCAACTTAAATGTTTAGACTACCACATTTCTTTCTCTTAATGGTCGTCATCTTTGTTGTAATTCGTAAATCTTAATAACTCTCTAGAGGGTGAGATTTAGTGCGTTTTTTATATAAACATTCAGACGAAGTCAAAATATTGTCTTTAATTTTATGTAGACATTTCAATGAATCGAACTCAGAACCTCAATTGTGGTAAGTTTTAATAAAAAGCGGACTGTAGCAAAAAAACGAATTTCATTCAGTTTTGTTAAAGGTTTCAAATATTTGAAGAAAGGAAAGGAACACGATGGACCTACTTTTAATACGATGAAAATTTCCTTCAATTTTGAGCACCGGATGATGCAATTTACTATGAGTTATCCAATGATTTATGATTATTTTTACAATGACGCGCAACGAATCCAGTTATATGCAATCTTATGTAATATCAAATTTGGTTTTTTGATTCAAACCCAAATTTTCTAATTTTTAATTTTTTTTTATCTTGATATGAGGTTAGGTACCATAAAAATGGGTCAAGGATGGGAAAGAAAAGTAATCGGCCTGGAATTATTTATTTATTTATTTATTTATATACGGCATTTCTGCCATTTACATATATGTGGTATAAAGAGTGCTTAGAAATAAAAATATTAAAAAAAAAAAATTGAGTATGAAATATTAATATACTCGTACTGTACACATTATTAATTACTTGAAATGCATACATATTTTAAAGAAATTATACAAAAACAAAATACATTAATCAATCAAATTATAACTATTCCAACCCAATCTTCTGAAGATGATTTGCTCTTTTTGATAAAAAAAATGTTGGTCACTTTATTTTTTAAGTTAGGCAGAGATAAACTAAATATATCAAAATGTGATGCATATTCATTCCCGGTATTCTGTAATCTAACAAAAGGTGAGTTATATTGAGCTACCGTTCGAGAATTTTGACAATAAAATATTGTAGATGTTCTGCTTAATCTAGGTTAGATCGATTAATGCTGTTATTTACTAAATAGTAAGTGAACGCATTTCCTACTTCACGATTTTTACCTTAGATTAGACAAAGAATCAAAACGACTTATTTAGAATTCTTGTTATATTTCAGATAAAACTGTATTCGTCATGTGCCTGGTCAAAAACATTATTTTCAATATTTGCTTTAAGTTTTTCATGCTTTTCGTTAAAATAATAATGGGGATATATTTTTTTTAAATTAAGACTGTTTGAAGAAAGATATTCAAGATCCTGTACGTACGATTTACATAAGTAAACATATACTAGTATATAGTATGTAGTTGGTACTGAAAGGCCTTCGCTGTAAGCAGTTAGTGGTCAACGGATTTATAATCCTTAAGACTATCATGTTTGCCTAAGCCCCATTACGCCATTATCCTTAAAGGATACCATTATCTTTATTACTTAACTTGTATATAAACAGACGACGGTTAATCACAATTATCAGTAAATTTATAATGTACATATTCCATATCAGGAAAAATATCATGTTTTGCAAAGATCAAAAAATATATGAGTTTATGTAGCAATATGTTGAATTATTTTCAATACACAACATACCTTAGTGGAGTTAAATGTACTGCTAGTTCAGCAAAATGAAAAATATTAATCAAAACATGTGAACTCTTAAAATACTGTGGTAAAAAAAACCTTTGCGAACGGTGCTGTAATATCATGTAATATTAGTGTATCGTTTCAGATCCGTGAGCAGCCTTGACCGCGCAAGACAAAACCCAGAGATAATACTAAAATTCGGCAGCAGTTCACACGTGAGCGCTGCAAAAATGAATGCACGACGGCATTTATTACGATTAATCTCACGAAGAATATTATTTATTTTATACCAAGATGTATTGGGATTGTTAAAAAACGAACTAAATAATGGAAAACAATAAGTGGGAGCGACACGCAAGGTCCTTTCGGTGAGCGTCTATACGGAAACAATGCGGCCTCGCGCGATGGTTGGAGTAATTTGTTTCGCGGAGATAGTATGTCCGTCAATCTCTTTGACAATGTCTCGGAACGATGTACTGTCTTGCAAGTTGCCGTTTATACGTAGACAATAGTCAAGTCCTGCTACAGAACAATATTGTATTTTCCACGTGTAACCGGCCTTTTAACAAGAGTAAATATTTTGAATTCCAGGTATTAAAAGACAAACAAAATACGTACCTATATAATATGTTCTATTCATGAGTCCTGCTAAACGAAACTCAAAATCGCAAAGTTTGACTTGGACACTTTTCATTGTATGCTCAGGATATGTTTCATCTAGATAAAATAAGTTTTATATTATGTTATAATAAAAACCAACCTTATACCGGGGATGTTAGAGATAATGGAATCATCGTGCGTAATCCAGGAGAGAATCGGAGGGGGGTTGCCTAGGGCTGCGCAGTCAGCCTGCGCCCCCCTGTCACTACTGAACCGCAGGATGGCCGGGGGTTCCACTACGAAATTGGGGCCCTGAGACTGCTCGACGGCTCCAACCACTGAAAATCAAATAAATATCAAATTAGTGTCTTAAGAAACGAATTTAAATATAAAGAGCTTTTATTATAAACATAACATTTTATTAACAAATAAATACTGAGTTTCTTTTGTAGAAAAATTCACTTTGAGAATATTTAATACAATGGATGAGAACTAATCTATTATTTCCTTTGCGCGTATGATTATTTATTTTGTTTGTTGCTTTTAATTCATTTTTTTATTATTTTCTTATTAAGATTAATTTTTTATAAATTTTGAATATTAAAGTAGGGCATAAATAAGCATATTTTTATGTGTCCTCCAAAAATAACAATGTACATATATTTTATTTATAAGTAACGATATATTATCAAGAAATAATATATATGTAAGGGTGGATTGTTTGTTGCACAACAAGAACGAAAATATCAAAATAGGAAAAAAATAAACGATAAAATAAAAAATAAAAATAAACGATACAACTGCTTTCAATCAACTAGCATTTATAGGTTATATTTTACAAAATAAAAAATACCCGAGATTGTTATACTATTTTGAGATGTAAGTTATTCATGTAAATTTAATAACCATTATTTAATTAAAAACAAAAATAAGTTTGACAGTTTTTTTTAATTATTCTTGTGGAGTAAATCAAAAACCCATTCATCCCCTTGCCCGTATAATAAGTGGATAGTTTCCAATATAAACACTATATTGATCTCTTGTGCGAAATGCACACCCGTATATTGCTGCGAAATATATATAATAAATTTTTTAAAACCATTTTAATAAAAAATAAAAATTGGAATTTCTCTGTAACAAATTCCTTAGTTAAACAATTTTAATAAACAATAAGCTTTATATATATTTTTTAATGGAAATGGCGGAAAAATAAAAAATAAATTGGGGCCTCCGTGGTGTAGTGGTTAAGACGCTGGAAGATTCCGGATTCGATTTCCGGTGAGAACACAAAAAATAAAATGTGATTTTTCTCAAGCCTGGGTGTTCTGTGATGTAATTCTCTCCTGGTTTGTTGTCGTGAAAAATGAAATAAATATCACAATTTTTTTATAGATTTTTTTTGTGCCCAATCCATTTTTTTAATAACGCCATTTAATAATTAGTCTTAAATAACTATGCTAGAAAAATAGCAAGTTGTATTTAAACAGGGTTCGTACTTAGGATCTCTGATCTAAAAGTCACTATCGCAGGACCACAACACGTCTCGATTCTTCCGAAGAGTTAAAAAAAAAACTCTGATTAATTAAGTTACGAAAAGATTTTTGAAAAATATTTCAACAGTTTTATTACAGTTAGCACCTTTTTTATTTATTTGTTTATTTGTTTATTTTGTTTATTTGTTTAAATTTAATGTTGTGCACACAGTGCTATGTTAATATAAATCTAGACAATATTACAAACAAAAACTAAACCTAACACAGCACCAATTACGTACACAACACAATATATGAAATAACTATCTAACAATACAACAAGATGTAAGAAGAATTTGTGTAACTTTAAACTTTGAAGTAGGGCACACATAAGCAAATTCCCTTATGTGCTCCAATAATAACAATAATAATATTAGTGATACTAAACATTAAAGTCTATAAGACTCAGTTTCCGTTTGTAGCAGAGAGCTGAGTCGTTAAAGATGTCTAAATTGTACATCTTCTCAATTTTAGAAAAATTACAAACTGCTCTTCCTAAGAGCGAATTTTGAGCTGCTCTGGTGTTACATTTGTTGTAGCTCAGTAATACAGTATGTCGAGTGCGACGAATAGGAGTATTAAAGTTTATTTCAGACAGCAAATCGGCACAATCAATCCGATTATTTAGCAAATTATAAATAAATAATTGATCCGCAATCATACGCCGTTTATGAAGACAAGGTAACTTTAAATTACTGACATTAGGGAATTTACATTAGATGTACTTATGAAATTTATTTTGTACTTTGTCTATTAAATTTATATAAATGTTGTATTGGGGATTCCAAATGCAGGAAGCGTATTCTAAGTGACTTCTGACTAATGAGGTGTATAGTACCAAGGTCGTGCTTGGATTTTTGAATGGTTTACAAACTCTCATTAGGAAGCCTAACATTTTATATGATTTAGATAGAATAGCCTCTATATGAGTATTAAAATTAAGTTTTGTGTCCAAAATTACTCCCAAATCCCTGCAGCTGTTTTTTTTTTGGATATTAATATTGTTAAAATTATAGGGAAAAGTTATTGTTTTTTTGTTTCTAGTAAATGTCATTTTATGGCATTTCGAAACGTTTAAAGCTAGGTCGTTCTCTTGGCAGTAAGTTGAAAACCGGTTTAAATCGTTTTGCATGGCATCACAATCAGAAATAGAATTAATAGAACAGTATATTTTCATATCATCGGCATATACACTAAATTTACAGTGAAGAAAGCATTTGGAAATATCATTGATATAATAAATAAACAGTAAAGGGCCCAGATGGGATCCTTGTGGCACTCCTGAAATTACCTCGACAGGGTTAGACTTAACACCATTTACAATAGTAATTTGGTTGCGGTTACTTATGTAAGATTTTATCCATCTTTTCAAGTCACCGTGTATTCCCAACGAAGAAAGTTTATTGATCAGGATGTTATGATTAACGCGGTCAAATGCTTTTGAATAATCAGTGTAAATTGTGTCGATTTGCTGTCTTTTATCCATATTTTTATGCAGGAAGTCAGTAAATACTGCAAGATTTGATGTTGTTGATCTACAACGAACAAAACCGTGCTGGTAAGGGACAATTAGTGAACTTGTAACTGAGTATAATTGGTCGTAGACGATCCTTTCTAGAACTTTGCTTAATATTGGCAATTTAGCTATCGGTCGATAGTTAGTGACGTCGTGTTTATCTCCACTCTTAAAGATTGGAGAAATAAAGGCTGTCTTCCACCTATCTGGGAAACAACTTTGTTTTATAGATTTTTTAAATATTGCACAAACGGGTGGAGTCAAATTATGAGCACAGTTACGTATGAAAATACCCGGCAGACAATCTATACCAGGTCCCTTTTTTGGGTCTATGCTTAGTAGATATTTAAGCGTGTTACTTTTGTTAATATTGATTGTAGAGATTTCAATAGATGCAGAATCAATAAAATTGTTACGAAAATGTGTTGCCGTTGGATTTGAAAATACCGATCCGAAATAGTCCGAGAAAAGATTCGCTACCCCAGTGTTATCTTGTGCTGTTATAGAATTATATGTCATGTGATCGGGAATTGTTGGGGTTTTTCTTTTTGATTTCACGTAGGACCAGAATTTTTTAATATCCATTTGGATACCGAGTTCAATTGAATCAATATATTTTTTATAATCTGACTTTGATATTTTTTTCTGCCTATTTCGTAACAGAGAAAATGATTGATAATCTAATGGGTTACGGGAAAGCTTCCATTTTCTATGAAACTTAAGCTTTTCTTTTGTGACGTTTTTTAAGGCGGGAGAATACCAATCAGGAAATTTTCCTGTTAATATTTCTTTTGTTGGGATATAATTTTCTATGACATCCTCAATGATTTGGTAAAAATTATCGACAGCTGCGTTAACATTTGGGGCATTTATAACTAGTGACCAATCAGAATCTTTAAGAGACTGATTGATAGCTTGATAGTCTGCTTTGTGGTAAAGTTTTACAATTTTTTTTATTGGTTTTGGTTTGATTAGGTTTGGAAACTCAATGTTTATAAGGATGGCGCTATGATAAGCGTCTTCGGGAACGAGAGGAAAATCCGATGTTTCAATTGAGACAGGAAAGTTACTAATGACGAGATCGAGTATGTTTCCGTGTGAGTTCTTGATATCATGAAACTGTTTGAGGTTAGAGAAGGATAGACAATCAGTCAACGCTCTTGCGCATAGATCATTACGCGCGAGTGGTTGACTGAAAGAGTCGTCGGTATGACATGGGCCATCAGTAATTATATTCCATTGGATATGAGGTACATTATAGT
Organism: Micrasema longulum; assembly: GCF_059751315.1. Taxonomy (NCBI): domain Eukaryota; kingdom Metazoa; phylum Arthropoda; class Insecta; order Trichoptera; family Brachycentridae; genus Micrasema; species Micrasema longulum. The sequence continues at coordinate 13,145 of NW_028277223.1, forward strand.
CACCGACTATTAGGAATAAATCGTTTTGGAATTTAGAGGTAAGTTCGCAGATTTGGTTTGTGTGGCTTGAGAATATTGCAAGTCTTTCAGACGCAGTTAGTTTGGGGCCAGTACCCGGTAAGTAAACACAACACAAGTTTAGTCGAAAGTTAGATTGGTTGAGTTTTTTTAAGTTTATAGAAATCCATACATCCTCTGCATCCGAATTCCAGGATGAGTGTGATTGAACATTGAGATTTTTAAGGATCCCAATTAATGCTCCACCTCCTTTTTTTTTACCTTGTTTATTATTAATGTCACGATCAGTTCTATATACATGGTAACGGGAGTCAAATAGCTCTTCGTCGGTTTTTCAAGAAAAAAATATATGTATAAAAATCGATAAATTCATTTCGAATTCCTTAAAAATATTCTTAGCTAAAAATGTGGACTTATTATATATTATTATAAAAATATTATTTTCAGAAATAAACTTTTTTTTAATCTGCGCAGTAAAATACAAAAAAGAAGTTTTAATTTTTTTTGCAATTGTTTGGAAAATTATTTATTTTTAAGGGTGAAGAAATTAAGATTTTGCGTTTATTCTCCATTGTAAATTAAATTAAAAAATACTACTGATTAGCCTTTGCTCAAAGTTATTTGTAGCTTTCGTGATCTGCTTACATGTGAGTTTTTTCTGACAGCAGAAAAAACTAGCTGCGCCATCAGATTTATTTTATATCAATAAAAAGCCCTTCGCAGGTCTCAATACAGTATTTTATTATGTCACGTTTGCAGTAGCGTGAAAAGAGTTGAACAGGTGTGTTCGTATGCCAAGTTTTCGGGACAATTTGATTACTACCAACGAATGTTGTGTGAATGTTGAAAGAAGTGAATCATAAGTTGAATCACGTACGTAGCAAACATCTGTCAGGAAGTCACGAGCTATGTATGTATCAGCAAATAAATTTCCGGCAAAAGGTGTTTCATCAACGTAGTCAAAAAGCTCATCAGAGTATGAAATTGGAATCAAATTGTTTCTCTCAACTTGACAATCTTCTTTGAAACCTGCTAACAATAAACATTCTTCCTGCTGAAAATTTTCATCAAGAGCTTTGATATTAAGATGGGAGCGCTTCAAAACGCAAGTTGTTTAAATGATTTGTTATTAATAATCTGACTCAAATAAATATTTCCTTATGTAAATATTGAATGTTAACAAAAGTTGTGTCCGTTTTTTTCCAAGTCGAAAAATAAAAACTAAAAGTCACAAAAAAATGGTAAAAATTATACGCAATTCAAATGAAAAAATTCTAGTCTACAAGATAATTATAAAAAACATAATATGCTTTTACGTTACAAATATTTATTTTTATGTACCTATTTTTTTTACAAAAATAAATATTAGCGTTCTTATAATTTACATAAAAAAATATATTTTAGTGACCATTTTCAACGAGTTGTAAATAACTTACTATTAGAAAATGGATACCAAGTTGGGCTAGAGTGGGATTCGAACTTCAGACTTCTGATCCGTAAGTTTGCAACACTTGCCAGCAGACCACAACCCAATTCGATATTATTATATCACAAACAATTGTCTTACATCCAATATCCTTAACTTAGCGAATAGATATTTATCTTCTTAATTTTATAGGTATAAATTTCGTTAATTTACTGATTCTAATGATCTTCAAAGATTCAATAAATGTTAGTTGATATTTGTATATAACGGCATACCAACTTTTCAATGTGTACAGGTTTCAACGCGTACCCGTCTCTTCATAAGGACACTAATTACACTAAAATGCAAATTCCACTTTACACCTTCACCCCAGTAGTTTCACAAAAATGTGTTCATAAGACACGCTCTATTAGAAACTAACAACAACGTGCACGAATTATAGTAAAAAAAAAAGTTTTTTCTCTTGGTAACAGAAGTAGACAAAAATGGGAGGAAGGCAGAAGTGTGAATTTGCTAGGTAAAGGATTATCAATACAATGGAACATCGTATAACGGGCTGTGTTGAAATGTTAATTGATAAAATATTGAAAGGACATAATTATTCAAAGCCTTTTTGATGAAATATATATATTGATACCGCTTGAGGGCTACGCCCGAGCATACTCGGGCGGCTATTATGTGCGAAAATTCCCATACCCGAGACAACTCTGGTAATATTTTACTTGCAGAAAAAACCACACCTGAATGTATTAGGTTGAAAATAAATCATGTAACGAGCCACGAGGCTTTATTTCTAGTTCATTGCTTTTATACGGCATTTATTTATTTATTCATTCAAAATTACACTAGTTTAAATATTTATGAACTTTTAAGGCTTTTTAGGCTATGCTCGTGTCAAGCCACAATAAAAATACATAGTAAAATTAATTAGATCATAATCTAGAAAAAAAGGTAAATGTAATAAATCAAATTCCAAAGAATATAATGCAAAAAAGATTATAAGAAATAACTTTTAAAATATAAATGATATTTGTTCATAAAATTATAAACTCTAATAAAAAAACAGAATTTTGGAAAAAAATTGATCGGAACCAGCATGAACACAATCACAATACTAGAGAAAAGAACAAAATTAGACTTCCATTTAGGAAAAAGGCAAAGTCACAAAATTCAATTTTATTTAAAGCAATTAAAAAGTATTACGAAATGAAAAAAAATATTTATGAAGAAAAAAACATATCAAAATTTAAAATAATGGTCAAGACATATGTGATAAACAATTTATAAATAAAATATATTTGTAATGTTATTATTAGAACACACATAACAATATGTATGATATGTGTGCCCTATTTTAAGATTTAAATAAGAAATAAGAAATAAATTATACAAATTAAGAATCACACATAATCAAATTTAAAAAATAGTTATATCATTAAAATCAACAAAATAATAGTAAAATATAGTAATAATAAAAAAAAAAACAAAATAAAAGTATCATTTAAATCAACAGAAAAAGAAACAATATAAAGGCACAATTGAAATGATAATTGAGATATGTTTTCTAGAAACTCATTCAATACTATAGTAAGAAATATAAGAAATAGGAGCAATAAATCACATGTCAAATAATAGTAGGTACTAAATTAAATTATACATAAATGCAAAATAAAAAAACATAAAAATTATCAATATATATAAAAAGCAAATAAAAGTACAATTATGGAAGGAAAACAGATTTGTAAATTTTTGCTAATCTCGATCTTTAAATAAATTGACAAACTTGTCCCTATCGATGTGCAGCAACCAATTGCAAACATTTTTCTTAAATACATTGGCACTTGTGGAGTTTTTTATGGCTGCCGAAAGTTGATTAAAAAAATTCGGAGCCAGGAAGGTAAAGTTTCTTTAAGCTAGCTTCAAGTGAGTGGTTGGGCCAAGGTAATTAATTATTAATTATTTTTTAATTATGACAAATAAAAAATAATAATTATCGTTTCTTGACTCGCACTATGCACCATAAGAAAATCAATATTTAGTTCCATTTTAAGCCTAAAATGGCTTTGATGAAGGATATAATATATGTTAATTAAATAAAATTAATTCATAAAAAAAGTTTTTATTTTTCTGTTTTTCTATTTTTTTATGATTACCGAAGTGGTAAAAAACAATTGATGTACTATATTTTTACTTATCATTAATTACAGTTTTTTAAATTTGTTTCAAGTTTAAATACGACTGCCTTTTTGCTTATGACGGCAGTATTTTCCTCTACGGATGCGAATCCTGGCACTGTGCTAGCGCCTTAAACAACAAAATACTGAGTTTCGAGAATAGATATCTCTGAAGAATCTTGCGTGTGCGGGGTGAATCTTGCGGACTTTCACTTTAGATTTTGTAATAAATGAAGAAATAAGAAAACGGATGCAGCAAACTCCAATGACGACTTTTGTCAAGCGGAGGCAAGCGGAGACAGAGACTGCTCGTCAGCAATTGACCACAAAGTAGATGGTAAAAATATTAATAGTACATGTACATCATATTATCTTTTCCAGTATAAAATTTGTTTTACTTATTAATCTTTTATTGCTGTTTTCTTTTTTAAGATTTTTGTTTGAGACATTTGGACGACATTTTTTTTAGTATTTCCAAAAGCTTGCAGACTGACTGAATTTTCTCCCTAGGGAGTAATTCGTATTTAAATTTGTTGCATCAGAGTAGAAAAACATTTCTGAGAAAGGAATGTGGAAGTCTAGGCTTTTACAGGGCTTATGACCTGTCATGAAATTGTTGAATTTACTACCTGGTAAAAAAAAAGTATAAAAATTTAAAAATTATTTTCAGGTGTTTCCTAATAGGTAAATTGGTTCAGCCGGATGAATCTCACCCACATTATAAAGGTTTCAGCTCTTTTACTTCACAAAAGTCAACAGATGGAAAAGTTGAGGAGATGTGGATTTCTAAACATGGGCAGAATGGTGAATGTCATACAGTGTGTCAAGTGGCCACTTAAACCAGCCAATGACAGCCATGTAAATTTCTTCCATATTCCCTTCTCAAAAATGATTTTCCTTTCTGTTTCAACAAATGAAAAAAATTACATGTTTGATTTTGTTTCTAATCCTTTGCTTTTTTTATTTAGGCTAATATTTTACATCACCAAAACTTTGATTGAAAAAGATAAGTTTTTATTATTTTAATTTAGTTGATGTGTTTTTCCCTTGAAAAAATTCTCAATTTTTATCATATACAACAGGGGTGCTATTATGAACCACTCTCGCAGCACGAGAAAACAGTTTTTGTCGTGTATTTTTTATGTAAATACACGAGATAAAACGGCCACGAAAGCATTTAGAATATCAGCCCAGAAGTAGTTGCGTAATATATAACTTTTCGCCAATTTGTATTTTTTTCCTTCCATGGTTTGCTCTTTTGATTTAAGAAGAGATATAATTAATTACATTTTCAACTCAAAGAATTTGAAAATTTTATTAAAATTCATTATGTTCATAAGAATTTTTTTTAAGGAAAAGTATAAACTTTTCCTTAAAAAAAACACTTGAATGCCTGAAGACTAGAACTTATTTGTACAAGTAAAAACGTTAAATTAATCTTGTGTTTTACTGAAATACGTTTATAACTGTACTTGCTTACAAAAACTTAGTACGAATGTAATCAACTAATTACTTTTCAAGCTTTCCGTCGGTTAAATCAGGGAAATGAGTTTCCACCTATAGATATTACTCCGAAGAGTATGTTGTACACAATAATATATCAAAAGGAACTTTAGACATATCAAATAATCTGCTTTGCTTCTGACATTCCGCAATAGACAGGCGATCGATCTGAGTGTGTTCACAGAGGCATGAAATTGATTGAGTGGATCCAGCTGAATCGGTCTATGTAAGGATGCAAACATTTTAAGACTAGAAGTTAGTAAAATAAAGACACCTTGTATCGAGAGATTAAGGAGAATACTCGAATTTCTTTGATGTCATACGACGATATGTGAAATTTCGACTTTCTTCCAGAAAGTAGTGATTGCGATTTTCCCTTTTCCGGATCGACTTTAATACTTCAGAACGTTTTCAAAGCGTTTTCCACTTCAAACCTCATAACGCTTTACCAATATTTTCTCTGAATGAAACTCTTGGATTGTATTGTCAAAACTCAACATGTTTTGTTGGGTTTCCCCGCTGATCATTCATCCATCATTCCATCGTTGATCTTCTTGACACAGTCATTTATGTCGAAGAATAAACAAATTTATTTTATTGAGAAATCATACATCTTAGGACAGAACGGTTATAAAAAAAAAGTGAAAATAATAAACTTTTATATCACTATCATCATCATTCATCAATTGCAGCGTATCTTTATCATTTTTGTTATATGACGGTGAGATGATCAGTTTTACGCTTCAGGTACCAGTTCAGCATGCGCGGTCCGTCCATAGAACGGATGGAACTGTTGGTTCCCTAAATTTTACCGCTAGAATATTTAAAAAATCAAAATGATAATAATAAAAATACATATAATATTGTTTATTATAATGAACAAATACTAACAATTTTAATATGACGATTAATGCAACTAGATCTGTAACGGAGTCGACAAACAATTAATCTAATTTGTAAATGTGACGAAGACACCCCAAGCGCACAACCATTCCCTGCTACGGACAAAAGCTAACTGCGCTTGGTATCTAAAAAATCACAGCGCATTGCGCTATCCTTGAAATAAGCAGAGAATTCATACAGTCCCAAAGAGGTATGGTATTAAAATTCTAAGTCCGCGCATGCGCAGTCCAAATTTTCAATGATTCTGGAAGCAATTTAAAAAAACCGTTCCAAATTCATTATCTCGTTATACTGTACTGTGTTTTAACAAATTTAGGACTAGAATCGCTTGGCTCAACCGAGTGTTGTCTATTGTCGCTAAATATAACTCTACTGCGGTATTATAAGAGCACAAAATCGCTTGAATCGATTTTTTCTTACACTTATTCAAATAAAATAACATAATATTTTAGTTGAACCATAATAATTATGTTCGTTCAGTTTGTTTATATAGACACGGACAACAGATTATACAGAATCCGATTACGCCATAAGTAAAAATCTATTTTAATTAAATATGGCAGACGTGGAAAATATATATCCAAATCTAAATAATATGTGTAATGGTGTTTTAAAATCTTTGATAGTTAAAAGTTTTGCTTCGCGAACGTTTGCCGAAAAAAAACTTGTTATTCAAAATGGTAAACCTACGCCAAATTTAAAAATAATAACAAAAACAAAATCATGTGAGCGATATTTTTCGAATTCCGTATATACGAAAACTTGGTGGATTTGTGGTTTTGGACAAGTGTCAAAATTATATTGTTGGCCGTGTGTTTTATTCTGCACTAACAATTTTAATACGTGGAATAAACAAGGATTTTGTGATTTAAACAATCTCATTAAATCTGCAAAAAGACTCGAGTGTTCCCAACATCATATCGATTCATGTTTCAAACTCAAGCGTTTCAATAAAGAAAACATAAAAGAAACTTGTTTAAGTGAACAACATAAAATAATTATCGATATTTACAACAGAACAGTTGCAGCTAATATATATATTATATCCAAACTCATAGATGTTGTATATTTTCTTTCAAAACAAGAATTGCCTTATAGAGGACATCGTGAATTATCAAATTCTTCTTAAGGGAATTATATAGAACTAATATACCCAATGAGCAGTTGCGATAGCCAGTTAAATAGTTCAACATTAGTCCCATGGATTTGGAACTTGTGACTCAATAAATTGATAATGCTTTTAAATATGTTTTTTGGGAATAAAATAAAATAAAAGATAAACGAATATATATTTTATAAGTAAAATAAATATTTGCGTTTTTTATGATTTACCTAAATATTTTGATTTTGGGGTTCATTTTTTACGAGTTGTAATGCATGGTATACTAGACTTATGTACGTATTTATGTACTCTTTGGATATGTATGTACATATTGCTTCCCTAACCGAAAATCTCACCGTTCGCCCCTGTTATGCACATGTATGTAAACTGTGTAATATGTATATAAAGTATTTAAATAAACAACTGAAATCATCGATGTTTACGTTTCAATATTATTTTGGATTTTGAAATGATATTATCTATACTTCAACTTTCTATTACGTTGTATCCCAGGACCCAGGACCTTAAGCATGGTAAGCAAACAAGGGAAGGGATTTTTCCACTTGATTTTCTCTTTCAGGGTTTTTCCTAAGAGTGACCATCAGGTCGAAAACATTCTTCCAAGATTCTAGTTCTATTTATTCATTCAGTTTTTTGTAGAAACTAACAGTCAACAAGTTAAAAATAACACATTAAATAAAGATTGAAAGACAGAGCTGCAAAGTGTCTTAAAAATAATCACACATATTTAGTTACGGTATATTCTTAAATGTGAGGGTACGCATATGTATTTGATAGGATGTGTTCGTGTATTTGTATTAGAGTAAGTTGTCAGATGTGTGAACCCGGCATGGTAAATAAAGGTAACGGTACAACCTGAAGCGTAAGATTGATCACCCTATCATCATGTAACAAGTGATCGAGATACGCCGCTTTTATCAACAGTACAGTGTCCTATGCACTACAGGGTGCGGATAAGGGTTTAATGAAAATTATGAGATATTCATTTTATTCAGTGAAAAATAAAATCCACGTAAAATAAACCCTTTTCACACGGTAGCCTAACTCGATTTTTCTGTGAGTTTCCTTTTCTGATGATTGGTACAAATAAAGGTTATAAAAAATAAAGCGACGCACGTCTCACTACGCGTTGTTTTGGGAAAATAGCTTTTGAAATTCACTTTAGACTTTTATTGGCCTACGCATATCTACTTTGCCCATCAGAATACAAAAAGGATTTTATTAAAATACATTGTTTTGTAGGACATAAATTTATTTTAATACTGGAAAGAAAAGTAGAAATAATAAAATATTCTTCATAAACGTTTGGTTTTTTGAAGAATTCGATAATATTAACATCTTACAATAGAGATGGAGAACGTACTAGAGAAAAAAATATGGAAATTTAGCTTTTACAGGGCTTTTAATGACCTCTCATTGGCTGGTTTAAGTGTGCACTGACCATTTTGCCATTGTTTGAAAAATCATATTCCTTCAGTTCTTTAAACTGTTAGATTGTATCCAATATAAGTCCCTCGTTTTTAGTTTGATTTTAATTGTGGTTTGTGAAAATAAATACATAGAAAAGTAAATAGAAAAATTAAATAAATCTTTTCGATTTTACGGAAAAAAATATTTTTTTGGTGTAAGCAAATCCGTCAGGAACACCCTTGATCTTTGAAACGGTTGTAAGTTATGTGAAGAGATTTCATTTATTTGCGAATGTTGACTTTTTTTTTAATGCACCGGCGCTCACCTTTCTTTTAATATCTTTCCATCTGTAGTAAATATACTTCCCAGATGTACAAATTTCTATATTTATTCAAATGAATAAAAATAATATTTTAATTAGAAAACGTTCCAATAATAACGTCAGGGACAATTTGTTAAAAACTTTGTGGCTCAATATTATAAAATGCCTCTAAAAATAGAAGTTTTGCTTTCAGGAATCCTAAAATAAATGCTCGTTGCACATCCTGTTTCAACATTAAATAACTATCTGACAGAAAAAAAATCATTGATTTAAATGTCATAACTAAAGGGTAGGTGGGTGGTCGTTCAGGCATTATTTTTAAAAAGTTTTTTTCAGAATGGCTAATGACTTTAAAATTAAATATAATACAAACAACCACTCCATTCAATTATTCTGTATGACGCAATACTTTTTTAATCGCCGATTAAAAGTTACCTCTTTATTAGATCCGTAATTTTTATTTTGTTAAATTCCAAGTACGCTTGTATTATTAGGCAATTCCATTGTCCACGCGGACACGACCCTTGTCCCACAGAAGAGCATCTCTGGGGCGGGAATTTGACCGGGGGGCGGCCCAGGGCGGCTCTAACTCCCACACTCTCACTATCCCGTGCCAACTGCCGCCCTCTCGGTACAAACTGCCGCCTAACATTGTACAAACTGCCGCCTGGGCCCATTCCTACAGACCGGTACTGTTAACTTACAACAAGGGCTGGGCATAACGAGATTTATAGATATTACAAGGTAGACATTTTTTGAAAGGGGAATAAACAAGTCCTGGCATTTTAGCTCTTAATCTGTCAACAATATAATATATATTATACTGAGTATACCAAAATGTTTATAGTCAAAGGCTGAATAGAGTTGATGTGAATCTGTTTTCGTGTAAAACAATAATTGCATTGAATTCGGACTTACCAAAATTTTATTACAAGGTTTGTATTGAGTAAAAGATTTCAACTTACGTATTTATCTGAAGTTTCATTTGCAACTTATTTGACCATAACAAAATAAAATACAATATAATGAATATCGAACAGTACTGGTTGAACCTGATTGTGATAATTGGAATTAATTAAGGTTAAATGTTATAAATAATTAGCAACGTTGTTTTAAAGACAACCGGAACCAATGCTGGGCGGAGAGAGTCTGAATTTAGTTTCTCAGTCGTTGATGACGTGTTGCGCTTTTGTGTTGGTAGGCCTGACACCTTTTTTTATATTTTATTTTTTTATATGGGAGTTGTTTTATTATTTACCTTGCTTATAATATACAAGGTAGGCCTGACACCTGAAAATGCATGTGTTCACTGTTGCAAGTGCTCTTAGGGTGGTATCTAGAGAGTTATCAAAATATACTCGTATTGCAACAGCGAGGGTAAATATTTTCAATTAAGGGATTGGGAAAGTGTAGGGATTTATCGGGCTAATGATCTGTAATTTATTGAGTCAAGATGATAAGAAGGTCAATATTTTGATTTAAGGAATTTTAAGTATTTTAAGGTTTTGCCCAGCTGGCGTAATAATTCAGCCGAATGAATCTTTTCTAAGTAAACAAAGTTTTCTGCTCTTTTACTTCTCAAAAATCAAAATATAGAAGAGGTAAGGAAATGTGGAAATTCAGATGTAGGCAGATTTGTAAATCAACAATATTTTGAGTTTGTCCAAATTTTTGTAGACAAGGACTGGATTCAACTCCTCGGGGAGCTGTTAGTAGTTATATATTACAACGTAGATGAAGAACGTTTAAGAGAAGGTAATTTATAAGTTAAGGCATCTACAGGACTTATGACCTGTCATTGGCTGGTTTAAGTAGCCACTTTACACACCGTATAATATTCACCATTTCGTCCTTATAATTTCTGGCCATTTTTTTTTCTGTATTTTTGGTAATGCTAAAATAATTTTCACTGGCATTTTTGAAAATCGCATTCCTACATTAAGTGCACCCTTGTTGATAAAAAGAACAAAATTAGAGATTTACAAAAAGAATTTCGTATGCGAATATTAATTATTTTTAGTTTTGAATTCAATCATACACATGTACCAAGGTATCTCCAACCAAGTTTTCTCTCTTAATAGTATAGTGTCAATTTTTTATGTATTTTTTTTTCTAAATTTTTGTATAAATTATTTATTCAATATGTCCATGTACTTCTAATTTTATCGAACTGAACGGTTTGGGTAGGTATGAAAAAACTGCCTTAAGGCAATATGCACGCTCTTATATGTATATAAACTGTATATGTTTATAAAGTGTAAAATATATAAATACATACTTACCACGACACAACGTACGGAAAACGGGACAACGAAACGTCTATTTTATATATTCTTACAAAAGGTTTGACATGCAGTTGTCTTTTTTACACAGTATCGGGGAGGCATCTGCAAGACCGTGACAGAAAAACGATGCTCAAATACCCATTTGTCGTAATTCCCAGTCACCGCATATCCAAACAATTTTTGATATTCTAAACGTAAAAAAAAACATTTTATTTTGTTTTTTATATACGAAGGTAAAACATACACAAAACACAAACAAAAAAAATATAAAAGGAAAAATAATGAAACCCACTAAACCGCGAAACCGGCTTGTCGGCAATGTACATATTTAATTTGAAATAAAAGCAATAATTGGTATTTAAAATTCGATTGTGTTTATTTAATCTATGAACGAGTATAGTGTGTTCGTGTTTAACAAAAGCAAAGTATTGCTGAGTTCAGCTCGTATTTATTTTTTTTAGTATTAGGATAGTTGTTTAATTAAAATTATTCAGATTCTAGTTTTTAATACCGTTTATTTTAATATAATTTGATATATTTCCAAAAATTTTAAGTTAAATACTTTCGAACTCAGCAAATTACAAGTTATACGCCTAGTTAACGCCTTGACTTTGATATATATTTAATAAACGATAAATAATGTTTGTGGTAGCCCTGTAGCAACTCCACATTTAACCCTCCATCGGAACTGCCTCCCACCGGGCGTTTGTTTTTACGAGTGGACACGGTGTTAGGGCGGCAATAAATTCAAGTGTGAGTCTTACGGCGAACGTCAAGCTTTATTAAGGTACATCCCTGTTTAATGCGCCAGCCGAGATGAATACATTAAGACCCAATGTTGGGGGAATCCACTTTGATGAATTCGCAAATTAAAAACATGAACTTGGCAACGACATTACGAAAATGTCAATAACTTCTTCAGGTGAGACACTCGTTATCCACAATAGGTACACAAATATCAAGGTCCATGCTATATGCAAGGCTGAGATGATGTTTGTCTACGAAATCAACAAAAAAGTTCGGCGTCGGACACCAAAAGCACGGCTAAACTGTTTGGTTGATGCAGAAAACGATGAAGATCAAGTACAAAAACTGTTAAAGTAGCTGTAATCTACGTCCTCAAAAATAATGCAACCACCAAGTTTTTGAAATGAAAGATAACCAAAATGACCAAGAAGACATGGCATAAGCAAATTGAAAATAACGGGGTTATAGATTGTTTTTTGTTTTTTTATATGTATATTTTGTGTGTGCTTGTTAGTCTGTGTTTTTAATATGTGTCCAGGTGGATCAAAAATAAAGAACTGTGTGAAATAGAACCAGAACCCAAGACAAGCGTTTCCAACTTGATGACTTTTCTCAGGTAAAAATCCTGAAAAAGGAAATTGTGTGGAGAAAAATTCAAATCGTAGTGCGTGGTCAGCATATTCACCTATCACGCTTGAGGTCTTAGATTAAATATCTATCAGAGTCGACGTGAAATAATAGTTTTTAAGGTGTTTTTAAACTGCACAATTTTATCGTCTCTAGATTAGCACCGGAAGCGTAAGATTTATCATTTCACATTCACAAAACGAATTACCTCGCTATTTTTTTTTATTATCGTTATTCGATAGAATGCACATGTTTTTGCAATGTTAATTTATTATGGAAAAAAAAAAAACTTATTTGTCCCGATAAACAATGATATCATATTTTCTCATCGGGAGCTCAAAAATTAGTGTTAATTAAGATTCAAATGAAAGAGTAATATTCAACTAAACAGAACATGTGTTGATTTTGTTTTTGATGCTTAAAAAAAAACAGTACAAAGAAGAAAAAAACTCAACAAAAAGAAAAATTGAATGGTTTAAAATATAAAGGAAAAATTGAAAGAAAAGAGAAAAATATAGAATTAAATGAATAAATAAACAAAACATTACGGTACCAAAACAAGATAAATAATATAAATAAAACGAAATAAATCAAATATTGAAATTCTTTTCCAAAAAAATTTAGTTTAGAGTAGTTACTTTAATAAATATAAAAAATATTTAAGTAAAATAAAAAAGAAAGAAAGAAAACGTTAAAAAAAAAAAAAGATTTGACTATAATATATAAGATATTAAATTTCTGCATTTGGTTTTGGTTTGGTTTTACAGTGCAGTGTCTTATGGACCATCGGGTGCAGATAAAGGCTTGATGATGATAAATAATGGTTGTTTGCGTATAATACTGCATCTTGTTTTTACCTTTTAAATATTTTTTAATGCAACTACTGTAATTAATCATTTGATTATGTTGGGGAAATCAAATGAATCTCCTCATTAGTCCCATCCGATAAGATATCTTCGCGTCACGAATTCCATCCAATTGGTATCTCGACAGCCATTAGAATAATCCTCGCCAATGTCTGCATCAGATGTTCGTGTCACTAAAATATAATTATGCTATTTGTAGGAGCTGCTAACACATTACCTTTGCAATATCCTCTTGATATTCAATTCAATATAGCGCTCCTAAACGGTTTTCCGAAAGGTTCCTGATTAAATGTTCGAGAAATTGACAGCGGAAGGAGAAGTCAGCAAAAATGTGCCGAAGAGAAAATGTGTAATAGGTAAATAAAGAATAAACGGAAACTAACAAGCTTAGAAACACTTGTGGGGTTCATATTCAATTGATCGATGAAACACACGTGTGCTAAATAATTTCACCTTAATTATATAGTGTAACGATTCCAAGAAGAAACTCAGCGTTTCCGATTGAATTCATTACACTATATTCTGCAAAACACAATAGCAACGTCTTGCAGTACATTAACATCTCTCCTACCAGGGAGACTCGAAAAAAAAAGAGACACGGTCTTTAAAGAGATCACGGAGCGTGGTAAACTAGCAGTTCACAATGGAGTTCTAGAGCCAATTCTAGTGTATGGGAGCGAAGTATGAAATGGGAAAAATAATGATGAAAGTAGGTTAAATGCCGTCGAAATGCGATCCCTTAGTAATATATCACTTCCTTATTAAAAAATATAATAATCACAATATTTATGGCTGGCAGTTACAGAGCTTGTAACCTGGCATTAACTGGTTTAACTGGCCAATTTATACATTGTGTAATATCGCCATTCTGGCTATGTTCAAACATATCACGTATTTTTCTTGGTATCTGTTATTGGTTTCATTGTATGTTTTTTCCTTTGGACTATGCATATTTGCTGTATACGGTTGATATCCCAAATAAATAAAATAAAATAAAATAAAATAAAATAAAATAAAATAAAATAAAATAAAATAAAATAAAATAAAATAAAATAAAATAAAATAAAATAAAATAAAATAAAATAAAATAAAATAAAATAAAATAAAATAAAATAAAATAAAATAAAATAAAATAAAATAAAATAAAATAAAATAAAATAAAATAAAATAAAATAAAATAAAATAAAATAAAATAAAATAAAATAAAATAAAATAAAATAAAATAAAATAAAATAAAATAAAATAAAATAAAATAAAATAAAATAAAATAAAATAAAATAAAATAAAATAAAATGAAATAAAATGAAATAAAATGAAATAAAATGAAATAAAATGAAATAAAATGAAATAAAATGAAATAAAATAAAATAAAATAAAATAAAATAAAATAAAATAAAATAGAATAGAATAGAATAGAATAAAATAAAATAAAATAAAATAAAATAAAATAAAATTAAAAAAAATAAAAAAATGAAATAAAAAGAAGAAAATAAATAAAATAAATAAATCGGAAACCTTTAATGATGAGATTGAGATTTTTCTGGTATCTTTCTGAAAAGGGTTTTCCCTCTCATTTGCAATAATTTCTATTTTAATAACCAGCCGGGGCTGGTATTCCAAACGCTCTCGTGGCCCTACTATATCGCGTATGTACATATAAAATATACGAGAAAACTGTTTTCTCGTGCCGCAAGAGTGGTTCAGAACAGCACCGCAGGGAGTGAAATCTGGCCTTACCTACAAACATTTGAACATATTTAAAATATTGTTGAATGAAATCATAAATTACTATTTATCAAAACAGTCCTATTATGATCAAAGACCTGTTCCCATTATTGTTAGATAAATTTCAAAGGTACGTTTTTTTCAGTAGAACATTTTTATCAGCAGAACCACAAAAAATACCTCCGAAAGGGAGATGGAAAAAGAATTGTTGTGAAGAAAAACAATACATTTTCACTATCGCAACGTAATCCTGTGTCTACAAATATAACGAAGGCGTAATACCATTAGTTTTTGTTAAGAAAACTAGAGATTTTCTGGGGAATTGTCCCGTATTAATGTCACGTCTGTTTGCTTTTCGACGGGACATTATTTCTTTACGCTGTTTGAGAATGTTTAATCACAAATATTCATATCCGCTATGGAGAGGGGAAAATGTTGAGAATTACAAATATCACCAAAAAAATACAACGGTTAGATCAGGTTTTATATGTGTACCGGCCGATGAAGAATACAGTTCTGCGCAACTTTGCCAACCTCGATCAAGTAAAAGTCAGTAAAATCATAAAAATAAATCGGCAGATTTCAAAATATTCATTATCAACCTGAAATCGTTGTCGGAGAGGAGGATTGCCAGGGTTGCCATTCTCTAAATTTATAAATCAATACAGACAATAATAGATAATAAATGTGTACACCCAAAACCTATGTAGTTTCTATATCGTAATTTTATCACATGGATAGATGGTTAAAAATCGGTAATTTAAATCGAATTCGGTAGATTAGTAGATTGTAAAATCTACCCAAAAATCGGTAGGGTTTGCGATGCCGGTTCTGTGTGTGAAATATTGCAGAGCCAGAACCCTGGATGAGTGTTTTCGACTCAATGGGTAATCTCAGGAAAAAGGGTGGAATAAATCGACCTCCTTATGTAGTGCTTGGTGCATTTGACTTTTCACCTACTATGCTTGAGGTCTCTAGTTTGATTCCTAGATTCCGGTTTCCAAGGTGGTTAAAAACTACAATATTACACAGTTGTGAACTATTAACTGAAGCGCAAGACTGATCAACTTCCCCTTATGTAACATATGACTAAGGTACGCTGAACTTGATATTCCAGTGCAGTGTCCTATATCCCATTAGGTCCGGTGATGATGAAGAATATTTATCAATATAAATAACTGTGTGAAAATTGGATTCAAGTATTTAAATTTTGTGAAAAGGTAATCCTCTGGATTTAGTTATATTACTGGATTATACCACTGGACTATTCGACCATAACTTGACTCTTTATTTTTAACCGGGTCGGGTTGCGGTCCTGTGGCTAGTGTATTGGACTCACAGATCAAAGGTCCGTGATTCGAATCCCACTCTACCCCAACTTGATTCCCATTTTCTAATAGGGAGTTATTTACAACTCGTTGAAAATGGCTCTCAAAATTAAATATTTGGGTTAATCAAAAGAACGCAAATATTCCTTTTCCTTTAAAAAAAAAACATTTTTTTTAAATTACTAAGCATGTGTCATCATAATTTTCCCACCCTCGCATAGTGGTGCATAAAGCATTTCGTTAGTACTAGTATTGCAGCGTATCTGGATCAATTTTATTGGATAGAAATTACGCTTCAGGCGACACTCCAGGAACAGTGATATATTGCCATCCCTCTTACCAGGAGTTGTACCCTGGAAATCGAGCATGGTAAGTGAATGCGCAAAAGTAACAGTCGAGTCGAAAACACTCGTCCAGGCAGATTAAATTTAATGTACTTTTTTTTTCAAAGCGTAGTTTTACATTTCCCAAACGGGTTTAAACAAAATAACAAAAATGCAGCTTAACATCACTTTTTGCGTTTTTAATGTGAAATATGACTGGCTCCATTGGCTTTTTTCTAATTTTATTTTTGTATGTTTATTAACAAATTAATTGTTTCACCTGTCTATTTAGCTTGTATGAGATCCTTTTTTTAACAAGATATTTGCTATATCACATAACCAGACCCATTTGCAATTTACTTAACAATCCTAACAATGCAGGACTCCGACTAATATAATTTTCTCTATACCCGTTTACCAAACTCAACAACCGAACAAGAGTATTACCTCGTTTTACTTCAACAGACTTTTTACATATTACGATTACGAACCTGGAATTTAAATGAGAAAAGAGTAGAGGAACAGAATAAATTAATAATACACCGAAATATGGTCATTTATTACAATTTTTAATTCAATTAGTCTGATTTGGGGATAATACAAGTTTGTTTTCAATTAATAGTTTTTTTCATATAATGTTAGTAATTGAGATATAACATTCCAAAAGTTTAGTGAGGTGACAATTAGTTTACATTTTTATAGACGAAACTTACCGATAAGGCAATGTCTTGTCGCTCTCGGAAAAGAACTTTTTTTGCTTTTATTTATTTTATTACCGTTTAAGAACATGTTTTAATTCTTCTTCTTTGCAAATCATGTCGGGTCCTTCCTTCTTTCGTGACCACTTGGGAGAAGGCTTCACTATTCCTGAGCAGTGCAAAACAGCTTCCCCTCAGTTTTTATCCCGGTCCATGCTCGGTTGTTTCGAATCCAGGAAAGCTGATTTCTTACGTCCCCTCTACGATCCTCTGATATGATTGAACTGATCTACATAACAAGCTGAAGTATGGCATATTTATCTCCTCTAAACACATTGCCAGAATATGAAATCTTACGGAAATTAACGGCGGTGAATACTTCTTTATTTGTATTGTCTCTACGTAATACTTCATTGTTAGTTATCATATCGGTCCAAGATATTCTAACAGTCTACGTTGGATCCACATTTTAAATGTTTCAAGACGGTTTTAAATATTAACTTCTAGTCCACGCCTAAGCACAGCTCAGTAAGATAGACCATTTATAACATTTGACTATTCGTTATCTTAGCTAAAAGTTTATATTATCCTAAGAAATAAGATTTTTCAGTACTGTTCGGGCCGCTTATGTTCTGCATTTTATCTCAGCGTCGGGGTCTAGATTTTCAGTGATGATACTACCCAAGTACCTGAACTGTTTTACTCTCTCAATATTGACTCCTTCGAGTTGGAGATTTACATTTAAATGATTCTCTCGGTTAAAAACCATAAGTTAAGTTTTGTTTTCATTTATATTTAAATCAAAACGTTCACCAACGGAGTCAATCTTATCGAGCAGATCTAGAAAGTCTTGTATATTGTCTCCAATAAGAACAATGTCATCTGCATATCTAAGATTATTGAATTATCATAATATTAAATTTATTTTTTAAAAAACACAAAGGCATTGTATGTGAGTATACTCAATTATATGTGTACTTAATTTAAGTAAATATATGTATTTAACATAGCGATTGTCTTGGCAAAAAGACGGGTACGTCTTGCAAACGGTAGGCAAAAAAAGTCAGTATGTAGTTAAAACTTAATATTTACTAACATTAATAAAATTTTCGAACACAAAGTTAATGCTTTGGACATAAGTAATATATTTTTAATGTTAAATTATTATTATTATTTTGTAAAAGAAACTTAAGTTTTTCTTTTTAACCTTCTCATTTTTGTTTATTAGTATGTTAACAAAAAGTGTTGAATAGTTGTGGAAAACTTTTATTGGACTCATACAATACTGTCACTATGTGAATTGTTTGTGAATAGTCCGTTCTTTTTCTCAAATAAACAAATACAAAATTTAAAAAAGATTTTAATCATACTGTATTGTATATCGTACATTATTGTATATCTTACTAATTAATTGCAATATATTTACAAACCCTAAGCGTTAATTAAGTAAGTCCATCAATATGTAAAAAAAAAAAAAAATGTTTTACCCAAAAAATGCAATAACATGTTTTTGTTTTCAATCTCGGTTATCAAAAACACAAAAGTTAAAAAACGACACTGTTTAAGAATGGCTGCGTTTAAAAAAATGTAAGAGTGTCATAAATCCAGCTAGCGGTAAAATCGAAGCTAGAATAAACTTTGCATACCTACCGTACCTAAAATTGAATTTTTTACTCTACTTTATCGGAGGAGTAATGTGTTTTGCTGATTGACGAAAAGAAGAAAATCAATAATTTATCAAATGGAAATAAATTTGGTAATGTATCCAAAATAGAACAAGTTTATTGGATTATAATTTGACTTTATTTTTTATAAAATATACATAGAGTATATTGTGAGTTTGTTTAAAAATTCTTTACAAGACGAAACGCGTCACAATATACCCTTTGTATATTTTTATAAAATATAAAGTAGAATTATAATCCAATAAACTTGTTTTATTTTGGATACATTACCAAATTAAATATGGAATTCTACCAATTGTCTGCATACACAATAAATATGGAAATAAATTGATGAGGCAGAATAAATTTACCGAAATGGTTACAAACTTGTTTGAAAGACATGTTTAACTTCATAGTATTTTTTTATCAGCTAACAATACGATGTTTAGTTATGAATTAAAAATGTTTAAATAGAAACTATCCTTATTTCATCGTTATTCAATTAGCTTTTTAAAAGTAAATAAGGCCTAAAACCCACTTCATAAATTTAATTCCAGCGCACGGAATTAAGTGAAAGCTCCAGTTTAATTTTGAAATTAATCTTCATTACAAAAATTCCCGAGCTAAATTATTTTGTTACTCATTTACGCCGAGAACACTTATGTAATAACATTTTCTCACCCTTTTGGTAGTGCAATTTGTATAAGGCTTTCATGTGTTGATAATTTACGAAGCGAAGGCGGTGCCGAGTAGGATATTCCTTTGGAAGTGTAGTAACGCCTCGCCGTTAATTCACTTCTTAGGCTTAAATATTACCCTGATAACAAAGCCTCCTTTATTTTAAGTGTTTTTAGAACACTTCAATTAGTCAAAAAGTAGTTGGTTTACCTGATAAACAATAAACTGACGTTTTTTAAGAAGTTTACATAAGTTCACAATACCCTTACTTTAAGAAATAAAAATAAGAAGTGCATATATATAGTGCACACCTAAGTTATAATTATGAAAAAACTACAAAATTGGTATTTTTTAGTCCACTGTATATAAATGTTCTTGATAGTATCATCAATTGACAGGTAAAACTCATTTAGTACAAAATCTAAGGTTTTTGACAAATTAAGAAAAAACACTCAGTCCAAAACAGGGGTCAAGGATTGTACAATTTCACTTATGTCAGTTTTGCAAGAGATTGTTGAAATAGAAAGAACTCAGTTATATAAAGTCATTTTAGTATAGATCCATACTTAATTAGATTTACCTGTCAACCGATAATATTTTTTATATGCGCAATTTACAAGTTTTTGGAAGTATTTTGTGCAAAAGTGTCAAATGATTGTCCGATGTTTTATTTTTATTGAGAAAAAAATATTTGTATTCTTCTGATTTAAACAAATATTTCAATTTTGGGGCCATTTCCAACATATTGTAAATATCTGACTTGTAAATATCTGACTTATAAAAAATAGGGAATAAGGTTGTGTACAGTGGGATTTGAACCACTGATCCGTGAATTCACAAAACCAGGCAGGGGACCACTTACCGATTATTTATTTTTATTATACTTAAAAAATAAATGCAGCACAATGATCATTATGCTATTGTTATTTCTGAAAACATTAAAAAATAAATGTCACAAGTTATTAACACTTAAGATGTGTGTTTAGAATTGATGTTAGTTTACTTATAGCGTGAGTGTGTGAATCTGCTTCCTGTATTTAAAAAAAATGCCACTGTTATTCCCTGGGTGTGATATTAACTAATCTTATTTACATGATTTGGTAATTAAATGAGAATTACCAAATCACGTGAGTAAGACAAAAAAATATCAAAACATGATTCTTCTTCTTTTCCACATCCGCTCCTATCCGAGCATGTGGACATCACCAGTTGTTTCCAGGAGACCCTATCGCCAGCCAGCATTTTTGCCTCTTCCCAAGTCAATCCAGCGCCCCTTAATTCCGCCAAATAAAGTCTAAAGATCGTCATTGAAAACATGATTACTTATAAATTATTCCCCTGCTATACTTGATCATATATATATATATAAATATATGTTTGGATAATTTACATAGCGCCATTTTTGCTAAAATCATTTCAAGGGCGCTGTACAGTAAATAAATATCCCAGCACGTCTTGCAGCTACAGAGCGCATGGACAGTAAGAAATCTAGCCCGTATTTACATTAAAAACTAAATTTACAATGAAGTTAAGAGTTTAAGTAATATTTTAAAAACCGAAGAATATAAGTCTTGCAGCTACTGAGTGCATGGACGGTTGAAATTATAGACCCCTTCACTAAATTTAGATATTTAATAGTTAATAACATTTACATAGTGTGATTAATATAATATGAAAGCTCACATCACAAAAAGTCTTGCAGCTACAAAGCGCACTGACGAGTGGAATTTCAGCAACATAAGAAAGATTAAGAAAAGTCTACAATAAAAAAAAAACAAAATAATAATACGTCGAGCAAAGAACTAATAAGTATGGCAATTAAGTTAACATGCACGAAATGGAAATGACAAAAAACTTAACGAAGTTAGCATTATTTAACTTATTTAACAAGATGATAGACGAAACTCGAATTCGAAACTTACGGCGCGACAATCAAGATTACACAATTAAGCTTTCTGACGTAGCGGTGAAAAAAATAAGAGTATTTTTTTCACCGATTTTTTTTCGTTTCAAATAAAAAAAAAAAATTTACTTAGACCCGTGTATAATTTTAAATTATTAAGTCCCAACTGCGATTCAATTAATATAAGCATAATTAATTTTTAACTTTCTGCAGAGCCTGTAGGTATAAGGATGAATATGTAATATGAGCTTCCATGTAAGTAATTTGGTAATGCTATACTTTCATAGGAGCTAAGAAGACTGTCTTCAATGGCAATTAAGTCTCAGGTGAACAAACGTAATTGCTCGTGTGAAATTTCGCCGTAACCCTCTGTCGCATGAGATAAAATAAATGCGACACCATTCATTTAAAAACGGTTATTGGAATAATAACAATATTCATTTTCTAAAAGATAAAGTTTACAATGCACAATTTTTTTACGTATCAACACATTTCTTAAAATGATATTTTTCCTCTCTTTTATCCAATTTTATGGTAAGCTCTCGTTGTCCCGCCTCTTCACAATCCCCTAGCCTGGGCCCATCGTCTTGTTCAACTGGGCCTTCTTCATATTTCTTTTTGTAGCACTCCACCATTCCACTTCATTTAATATAAATTATATTCAACTCACTTTTTAAAACAAATATGCTTGAGATAAAAAGATTTAAAAAATAAATGCATGCATAAATAATTTGTTTTTTTTATTTTTTTTATATTTTTATTTTCTTTTATTTAGGAAACATACAGTACAGGTGCATAGTTTTTATTTTACACAGTTTAACTCAACTCTAATGGACCAGTGAAATTTCCATAATATAAAGTAATTTGTTTAAAAATTAAAATTTAATTTAAAAAAATTATTCTAAAGTTTGTAGTTTATAGTTAGTATTTTCAAATAGAAATAATATTAAAAATGAAGAAAATTTGTAAAAGTAAGCTACATTTGGTGCGACAATGCAGTTCGATGCACCTAAATACTTTTATTTTGTAAAAGTGCTCCATGTACAACTATGATTACCCCTATTTCATAAGCTTTTTATGTTACTTTTATAGTAACGCTTTTTATTTTGTAAATATTTTTTTAGATTTAACTGTTTTTTTTTGTGCCAAGTTTTTTTTTAATGCATTTTTTTTATATTGAATATTCAAAATGACGCCATCTGCATAAAAGGGGCTAATATTCCGTCAGGTTGTTAAAGGTAAAGTCATAAACAAGAGTAACTGCTGCGTGGCACAATTACGTTCCTATTACGTTTTCCAAATGTTTTGACCTCTTTTCCTTTCCGGCTCGAATTTTTCTTTGCTTGGCAAAATAAAGACCTTTTCCAACTTTTAACTGCGCCCACAGACTCTTGAATACAAGAAAAAGTACAAGTTCACGATCTCAGAAACTAATTAATGTACCAGTTCTTATACAAAGCTAATTGGACAGAGAAAGGTATTGCAAAACTACTAGCGTGTGAACTTTTATAATTTACGTACACAGAAAAGCATACTCAATTAATTTCGGACAGTTTTTATAATTCAGCAAACAAATTTATGAACGAAGTTTTTATTAAACAAAGTTTTGAATATGTCAATATGTTTGCAGCTGGCTCTATTTCCTCCTTCCTCGAGTTATTAAGATCTAAATTTGTTGCAACAGAGACGTAAAACATTTTTGAGAAGGGAATATGGAAGTCTAGGCATTTACAGAGCTTATGACTGAGCTTGTATATCCCTCTATGTCACAACAAATTTAGATGTAAAATTTTTATTGCTTAATTTATCAATTAATTTCATAACAATCTCATCAACATCATTTCATGTCCGCTCCCTAGTTGGAGAATATGGTGTCCACGGAGATCTTCCAGGCATCTCTGTCGGCTGCCAGCTTCTGTGTATCCTTCCGAGTCAGGTTTGCGTCCTGTAGTTCTGACATTAACTTCTGAATTGACTCCCTTAGAATGAAGTTCAAGAGAGTGTGCCGACTCTTTGAAGATTTTGACAGTCACACGGTTGACTACAGATAAAACAATGTACTCAATATATTAAGGCTGTTATACGAGTGTGTAAATTTTATATTTGAAGCTCTAACTTTATGGTTATTCATAAGTCCCTATGTATAATAAGCCTGGCATAAACCAATTGAATTATTATGATTGCGATTCAATGGACATTGGAAAAACTAAAAGAAACTCTAATATTAGACTAACCGAACACTTCAAATGCCTAAATAATAATAACTTTTCTGAATTTGCAAACCATCTGATAGAAAATAATCATAATTTCAATAAGAATACTGAATTAAACGTTCTTCATGTTGAAAATGAAACATAAAAGTTAGACAACTTGGAAATTTTAAAAATTAAAAAAATGATTGATAATAAGAAAAAAATAATATTAATCCAAATAAACAGTATTTCCTTTAGTCCACTCCTGTCTAGTTTTGAATGTTTTCATCTCAAATTACGCTTCCAATTATTATAAGCTAAAAAGTCTTGATTTTTACTTCCATACGAAGTACAATATTGATAGAATGAAATAGGATATAATTCATTAGTTAAGTATGCTTTGATAAATAAGCTTGTATTGCTTTGAAACCGCTCGGTAGAAAAAATGAAAAATAAGTGGTCAAAAACAATTGTTTATTAAAAATATATTTTTTGTTAATTTTGACACATGATAAATATATTTTATTGAATTTATTTTAAAGAAACAAACGGTTGACAATGATACAGTAACATTTAAAAAAATACAGTTTAAAGACAGACCAGCAAAGTTTCTAAATAAGAATCATACATGCTCGTATTATTAAATTGTGTTAGAACAAAAGGGTGCGTTTAAGTGTATTTGTATGAAAGTAAGTGTAGATGTGTGTTTATGCGTATTAGTGTAGGAGTAAGTGTTCAGGTGTGTGTAAGTGTGAGCATCATTAAATAGTAAGTGGAATAGTATCGCAGCCAAAATAATGAGTCTTAATTGATTTTTAAATAAATTAAGGCGTATGTAAAATATATCAATAGATGAAAAAAAAGCGTTACAGTCAGAGCAAGAACTATAGAGGAAAGAGTGTTGTGCATAGTTAATGCTACAGACTGACAGACGGAACAAATACTTATTTCTTGTCACGCGAAAAGGGACATTGAGATTAATTTTGGAGAGTAGGTTAAAAGTCTACTTTATTATTTAATAATTTATGTAAAGGGCATAATTCAGATACAGGGCGTCTATTTTTAAGGGTAAAAAATCCATTTTGTTTGGCAGATTGGCTGTAAGTACAAAGCGTTTTATTGTTTTTACAATCTAGGTATTTTAAAATTTTTCGTTTAACATTTTCAATCCTTTCTATGTTTGTTTTGTAATGTGGGCTCCACACAATGGATGCAAACTCCAAATTACTGCGTACAAAAGTGTCGCATAAAGTTTTTTTATGTATTTGGTTATTTAAAAGGTTCGGAAATTCTTAAAATGAAGCCCAGCATTTGGTTAGCTTTTTCAACTAAAGAATTTATGTAAAACCCAAACAGCAATCTATTATCAAGAATAACTCTTTAGTCTTTTATCTCGCTACACCGTGATGGAATTATCTTTCGTATAAGGGGGCGTAAAAAAAAGTACTTTTTGTAAATGTCATTGAATAACATTTTCATTAACTAGACGATCAAGATCTTTTTGGATATTTACGCAGTGAGATATATCGTTGACATTGGCAAAGATCTTGGCATCATTGGCAAAAAATAAAAGAAATTGAGGAAATTTAAAGCACTGATTTATATCATTAATATTGAGAGAAAATAAAATGGGACCTAAATGGGAACCCTGCGGAACACCAGAGCTGAATATACTCTGAATATTTAAAGTATCATGTGAAAATGTCAGTATATACAAACCTACGTGTATGCCATTTTAATAAACTTTTAGTTATGGCATTTTAGAATAGTGGAGTTTATAAATTCTATTAAATGTCATTCCAAACTTAACTAAAAACACACATTTTTTTACTTTTAGCGTTTATTTTTACGTTTTTACTAACATATGAGCAATACATACTTGGTTTAAATATTACATTTCGCATGTGTATTGACCCACTTTCATCATCCTTATAAGCTTGACCGCACTGTGTGGCCCTTGGTTGAATCCAGAAGTCTCATCCACTCTCCCCTGTCTGCTGTCCTTCTTCTCCAGTTCTTTCTATCTATGCACGATTGTGCATAAAAAACTACAATTGTACTCCAAGTGCAACGTACTTTGATTTTTTAATTCGTTAAAGCAAAATGATTGCCTTGCGTTTTAGATCTAGACCGGAACTGTGAATTTTTAAGTGAAAATTACTCATTGAAACGAATATTGTAAGCCAACCTTGCCAGAAATTGAGCCCGGTACTTAAAACTGGGCAAACGCGCTTATCCTCATTATATTTCACGCATAAAATTTTATTCTGATTCACCCGGACATAAACAAATATGTCAACGATTAAATAGTAATAAATTTACGAATATCAGAATACATAAAACAAAAGTTAGGAATAGATAAAATGTCAATAATTATCCGTCAAAATGTTGTTTAACCTTATTTGCCATGCAACTCAATTAGTGTATTTTGACGGAAACGAAACAATTATTATACTGTTAATTTACATGCTACAGATTTATTTAAATGATTTAGAGAACAAGTGGATTCTAAGTTTTTTTTCTGAAACGCCACTTCACTCTCACAGTTTCGCACTTCTGCTGGGAGAGAATGCCATACCATTGGGCCTGTTAACCGAATTTAGTGCGCTGGTTGCGTAGCGGTAAAGTAAATTATTCTCTCGTCGTTGATAAAGCTGATCTAAGCGTAAGCCGTCTGTCAGCTAGTTCATCTAGAATACAAAGTTATCTTAGATATTCAGAGTGACTTTCTTTTGCAATGACTTACACATAGCCCAACAGAGTTTTTATTCCACCCTCTGTGGAAAACGTACCCAGTGTAATTCTCTATATAAGAGACATGTTCAGAAAGTGAGCGTACTAAATTTTTATATTTTTTATAAAAAGAGTAACTAAAAAAAAATTACAGGATAGTGTCACAATGATAGAGGAGATAAAACGAAAAACTTACCCATATTACAAATATATAAATAGCTCAAAAAAAGGAATAATGATTTACGTGTGTCTTTATTTACGAAATAATGATCGCTGAACCAGCTTACGGTAGGAAAGCCAACGTTCGGGAGTATAAATGATCTTTAGTTTTGGAATCCAATCATAAACTAGTACAAGGTACCTTATTATCAATAAAAAGTATTTTTTCTTTTATTAGAATAGTTTTTCCACGCTTTCACGACACAATCAGGCATTTTACTTTTTATTTACTTTGGTTTCAAATTTAATGTTTAACGTCAAAACACGGCTGGCTTTTAACGAATGACTAAATTCGCGCTGGGCATGAGTTGAGTATCATAATTTTAGAAGGCTCGGGGTAAAACGCTAGCTGACTTTTCTTCATTAACACGCATTCACGATTTGTTTCCATAGATTATGGTACGAGAGTAGTAATTTTTGCATGATTTTGATTTGAGCACGATAAAGCCTCTTAGCCAATCACAAGTGGAGATAAAATGAAAAACAATACAAATATATAAATAGCTCAAAAAAGTCCAAAATAAATAACGTGTATAATTAATTACGAAAAAAACTGTTTGTTCAACTAGCTAATAGCATGCAAGTCACTTGTCGACTATTTTCCCACAAAATCGCCATCCCGTTCAATGCATGTGGTGAGTCGCGGCACAAGATTATTTTTGCCCTCCTCGAAGAACTCTCCTTACAGCTCCTTGCCCCACTTCAAAAACTCTCTTTGCACCTGCTGGTCGGTTGAAAATTTGATTCCACGCCTGTGTCTTCAGGAAGGTAAAAAGGTGATAATCTGATGGTGCCAGTCAGGGGAACACGAATGTGGTTCCAAACATTCCAAAATAAGTCCAAGAGTGCCTCAGTGGCAAATGCTAATTACATGCATTGAACGGGATGGCGGTTATGTGGAAAAATAGTCAACAATACGGACTTAGATGTATATCACTAAGATATTCCAGATTCAGTATTCAGGGAGTAATTATTATTTATTGTTAGTCAAAGCTTTAATTTTCTGTATTTAATTTCAATATATATCCACCTGTATGTATTACAATGAAATAAATGTACTGTGTTTTTTTTTAAATACACCTTTTTAAAAAAAATATAAAACTCTTCTAGAATTTTTTTCTGAATATGCCTTGTATATAATACTAGATAGATAAGTGTGCATTGTAATCGAAGCCCTGACTTTATTATTTTATATCGAACACATAATTATTGTTTTCTTTATTCAGACCGGATACGGAAGGAACGATAAATATTTGTATTTCAGATAAATTTTGATACGAACGTTGAGTAATATTGTGAATTTTGTTGTCAGTTTTAAGCATGTCCTTTCAACCGTTTTCTTTAGGGATCCATAAAGAGATCTCCCGTAATAAATGTTTACTGTTATTGACTTGTGTTTACTGCGGCCATTAAAACTGTGACCGAAGGCGTAAAAAAATACGACGCAATAAATAAGGGCGTTTTAATGAAAGTCTACCATGTTTAATTACTGTTTCTTAAGAGTTTGCCAAGCTGGGTCTTAAAAGTCAGACTAAAACTCGCCAAACTTCGTATTTTATCAGCTTCGAAACATGAAAAATGTATTACTGGGAAGCGTTGCGTCAGAGTGATTTGGTTGATTTTTTTAACAACCCTAAAATATTTGATCATCTGGCAAAAAGCACATTTCTAATTTAAGGACCAAATCAGTGAACATAGTAACTTATGTCTTTTGAAAAAAGTAGTACAATAATACTGGAAACAAGCAGGCAACGATCGGCTATCGCTTAAGTTTTGTGTTCTATGTATGAAGACTTATGTGACATCAGGTATGTAGATTTATGCGACATCATGTATATAGACTCATGCGACATCATGTATGTAGACTTATGCAATTTGTAGAAAGTAAATTCAAAAATATGTGGCTGCTGATTTTTTTTATCCGTAAGGTATTTTTTATGTATTGAAGTTTATACCACATTACATCTCCGTTTTCTGTCGGTGTAATGCAATTAAAAACGTTTTCATAAACTTGAAGGGTGAAAAAACTTTTAAGGAAAAAACGTCATATAATTAACACGTCAAAGCAAAGTGAAAAGGGCCAAAGCTTCTACACAACTTCGTTACTCGTTAGACTACTAGGAAGTATAGAATGTTTGTGAGTATTTCATTTCTATGAAAAGCATTAACGATGTAGATTTAATAAAAATATTGAAAATTTGTTGCAGCTACAACTAGCCAGTCAAAAAAACACCGTTTATGTCATTGTACGTTTTTTTTTTCAAAAATAAACATTTGCATTACCCACATACACATTTTTTTGAGGCGTTTTCTGCAAGTTGTGAATAACCAGAGTATAATTCCACCTTTAATCTCCTGTATGCATTGATTTTTTAGTTCAATTATCTTCGAAACTAGAGCGTCAAAAGTAGAGTGAAAAATTTTATCAAACAGAAATGTAAATCATGTAAATGGCGTCAGGTAACATTAGTTTAAAAAACCGAAAACTTTACCTTTCAATAAAAATGGTCCTATTTTTTTATGGACCAGTTGCATCAGAAATACCTTATTCATTAAACCGTTTTGGTAAAAATCCGCGAAAATTTTGCATGAAAAAAAGTAAGATTATCTCACAAAAAAGTTATTATTTTAAACATCCAAACGACTTTTTTCAATTTTATTGACATGGCTTTCATTTAGAAAAAAAAACCTGTTTTATGATTGTTATAATTTTTATTTCATTCTATTCTACAACTTTTTATGTTTAATATATGTTTTTTTTATGAAAATAAATGACGGAAACCAAAAAAACGGAATGATTGATTTAAAAAATATATTTCCTTCTCCTTAGGTTGGAATGGTTGGAAATATTTTTAATTTAACCCAGCTCCATGCTTTTAGTCAACCCTTGTTGAACCGGGAAGGCAGGAAATGAGAAATGCAAGACTTACGATTTTTTTATTTTCTTTTGGCTGAATTAAAATGCTTAACTACTTTGCCTCGTTTCATGCTTAGTGTTCCTTGCTTTCATTTTATAAACCAAGGGTGATATTTCAAGCGCTCTAGCGGCCGTAGAAAACACTTTTATCTCGCGTATTTTTGTTGAGTATTTTCTACGGCCACGAGAGCGGTTCAAAATATCACCGCTGATGATGATAACAGAATACAGTAGTAAAAATATATATGTCGTTGTATTTCAATATTTAAATATGTTTTGAGTGATTTTTTTCGTTCATCATCATTTCCTTTCCGCACTCAGTGATGCAAAGGGCATTGTATTGATAAAACAGACTTAGCGTTGTTCAACGGTCTGTTACAAAAAGGTTGGGCGATCAGTCTTACGCCTCAGGTTCTAGTACAGAAACAATGTAATTACATTTTCAATATCCAAAATTTTGGAGTTCTAAAATCCTCTAACCAATATTTCCCATTCGCCCTACCAAGAATCAAACCCAGGACATACTAAATGGTAGGTAAACGCATTAACCAGTAAACAACAAGGTGGACTCGTCTCCATTCGTTTTTGTATTCACAATTTTTTTCTGAGAGCAGCCATCGATTCAAAAACACTCGTCTAGGGTTCTATTTTTTTTTT
The DNA here is from genome assembly GCF_059751315.1 of Micrasema longulum. Lineage (NCBI taxonomy): Eukaryota > Metazoa > Arthropoda > Insecta > Trichoptera > Brachycentridae > Micrasema > Micrasema longulum. Next base: position 43,586 of record NW_028277223.1, read on the forward strand.
GCTTACCATTATCTTTTATCTGGAACGACTATTTTTAGACCTGTGTAAACAGGAGTCGTTTTTGACGATCCATTTATTTAAAGGAGAAGCTTCCGTTGGCAATGAAGATATTATTGTTTAAGAAATATTCAGTTAACAATTATTAAATCACACAATAAAGACGTGGTTGAAAGACATACAAGCGATGTTTCTAAATAATAATCAAACATATACAATTATTGAACACTCTTAATTGTGTATGTACGTTTAAACATCAAAATATAAATACACATTTTTAAAAAGGTGTATTCGTATGAGAGTAAGCGTTCAGGTTTGTGTAAGAGTGTGCATCATTAAAAAGCAAGTGAAAATTCATCACAGTCAGAAAAAATGAGTCACACGATGAAAAAATAATATTAATTTGAACAAAAACGACAGAGAAAAAGTGATGTCCAGAGTTAGCAAGATTAAATATTGATTTAAAGTCAAGTAAAACGGAACATTAAAATGAATTTCGGATAGTAGATTTAAAGAGTCAACTTAATTATTTAATAATTTATATAAATAAAATAATCCAGATATAGAGCGTCTATTAATAATGGTAAACAATTCATTTTTTTAAGTAGTTTGGCTGTTCCAAAGCATTTTTTATTTTTATAATCCAGGTATTTAAAAAACTACCGTTTCCGTTAAAATTTTCAATCTTTTCAATATAAGTTATGTTTTGTGGGCTCTACACGACTGATACAAACTCCAATTTACTGGCAATGAAAGTGTAGTATAAAGTCTTCAATATATTATGTTTTTGAAGGGTTTGGAAATTCTTAAAATGAAGCCCAGCATTTGGTAAACTTTTTCAACAATAAAATTTATGAGACCCAAACAGCAATTTAATATAAAAAATAACTCCTATGTCTTTAGACTCGCTGCACCAAGATAAAGAATTGTTTTTGATTGTGTAAGTGTGCGTAGTGAATTTGTTTTTTTAGTAAATGTCATTGAACAACGCTGTACAGTAATCTATTTGACAATCAAAATCTTCTTGGATATTTACACAGTGCGATATATCACTGACATTGGCCAATATTTTTGCATCATCAGCAAAAAGTAACAATAGAGAATATTTATAGCACTGATTTTTATCGTTAATATAATGAGAAAATAAAATGGGACCTGAATATTTATCTGGTAGAACACACAAGCTGCAGTATTTCAAACTAGAAAAGACACCATTTACATCTACTGCCTAGGATTCATTTGTTAGGTAAAAATTCAACCATTTTAAAAGGTCACCAAGAATCTACATTAAATTATGTATTATATAAGTTTTAAATTGAAAAATGAGAAGGTTTTACGTTTCAAACGTCGATTTCAATAAAAAAAATATACAATAGTGTACTATTTATACTCAAAGCAAAAGGAAGATGAGGAAAAATATAATAAACATTTATGGATACATTATTTTTCATAAGATAAAGTAAGTAATAGTGCTTTTAATACTCTTTTTGAATTATTTTTTTAATCCTAGAATTTTCTTTCAATAATATTTCTTCAATTCTTCTATCTGTTAAGTAAAAAATACAGAAACCTTTATTATCCTGAAGGGATTCACCTGATTGGTTTTACATACAAGGCAACGCCTTAAAACAATTGTCAAATATTTTTTATGCTTCTTCTTGGACCAGTTTGATTAATTTAAACTGTATTTTAAATTGATCCAAACATTTGTAGACAAAAGGCTGGATTTTACTCATGAGGGACCCAAAGTAGCCACTTGAACTAGCCAATGATAAGTCAAAAGCCCCGTAAATGCCTAGACTTTCAAATTGTTTTCTCTTAAATGTTTTTTATTTCCGTTTTAATGTGTTAAATATGTTTTTTCTTAGAACCTTTGAATTTTTTTTTTCTGAATATGAAATAAATCAAATCTACGCAGAACCATTTTTTTGTGAGTCTATTAGAGTATTTTCTGATCTGATCAGACAATCCATAAAAAAATGTGTCTATAAAAATATTTACAAGACCCATCATGAGTTTTTACATTGTTACAAAATAGACGATCAATGTGTTTGATTTGATCAACAAAGCTAAGATAATGGCAGTAATTAACATCTTTTCAACCTAAAATGCAAGACATAATGTTTAAGTTGGCAACCTAGCCGAATAAAATTATCATTTAGCTTATTTGCAACACGGTTCAATTGTCAAAATAAACCAGGAAGACCTTAAAATTTCGGAGTATGAAATTGATTTGTTAATTTTTAAACTTAAACTAGTATTCGAATCGGTTACATATTATTCTCATTTTACAATTTAAAATATAATATCAAATAATAATCTCTATGTATTGGGTGTTACCATAAGTTGGGTCCATTTTCTTTTAACAACATTTTAATGTTGTTTGAGTTAGCTTTCCGTATTTCATTTGTACAATAGTCATATATCACAATAAAATTCTTATACCCGAGTTACTTTTCAGATTCTTGTAGTGTTTTGCATTTTAAACTCCTGGGTTGTGGTCCTGTGGCTAGTGTCTCGGACTCACGGACCAAAGGTCTGTGGTTCGAATCCCACTCTACCCCAACTTGATTCCATTTTCTAAGAGTGAGTTATTTACAACTCGTTGAAAATGGCCCTCAAAATTAAATATCTGTGTAAATCATAAGAACGCAAATATTTCTTTTCTTAAAAAAAAAAAAAAAATATTTTGTCAAATTATTAGGTATGCTTAAAGTTTTCAACTACTGAAGAAAAAAAAAGGAATCACAATTGTATTTTCTGATTATTACGTTAAATTTTGTACTTGAAAAATATTTTAATTTAAAATATAATTGGTACGACTGTATTATTATTTTTCAGTAAAAAAATTAAACGAGGTTATTTCAATTTTAGGCACAAAAATAAGATGTTATTTGGTTTTAGATCTTAACCTGTTTTAATTAAAAAACGGTTTTGAGAAAAAATATCAAATTTCTGTTCGAAATCGTTTTTCCCGAACTGTTTTAAAACGTGCTTTTGTAATTATGTTGAGTGTTAGTATAATGGGGAAGAGGACGTGAGTACCTTCCTTCTACCGCAAATATCTTTTAAATTGATGTCCGTATTAAATTTTCATTTAGGAAAGACCCGAATTCCTCCAACGAAAGCCCATTCGCGTTCTTCATTTATGTTCATTGTGGCCGAATTTCTAAGTAAATCAAGAAAGTGTTTTTAAACTCAAACAAATAAATATTTATGTTTAAAGCATTAACTTTGTGGTCAAACATTTGAACTAATGTTAGTATATAACCACTAACCGACTTTTTTAGTCTACCGGTTTCGAGACGTACCCGTCTCTCCGTCAAGACACTCACTACACTAACATGCAAATACTAAAATACAACTCCACCTTCACCATCACCGTAGTATATTAAAAATGTTAAAAACAGAGAGTGAAACTTAAGTGTACAAATACATATATTTTATTCTTAATTTGTTATTTAACTATGTACTTACTTATGAATTGAAAAAAAAATTTGTTTAACCCGCAGACAAGCTTCGGCTTTGCGGAAACAAAAATACATTTATGTATGTTACTGATTTGTTAAAATAAATACAACATAAAAAATATATGTATATATTTTTATAGTATTTCCAAAATTACATAAATCACGTGCAGATTTATAGAGATGCGAACGCCACCGTGTCTAGTCATACACTGAGCTAAATTTAAAAAAATAAAATCTTGTATTGAAAAATTGGTGGGGAGTTGCGAGGGAGGTGGTAGATGTGGGGTTACCCGATTGGTTATTTTTTTTATTGAAAAAGCGGGCTATTATGAAAACTTATTTGGTTATTTATTAAGGGAATATAATTTTATTATTTTATAAGAAGGTTTGAAGTTCGAAACCGAACAAAGTCACCCCATCCCACTAACTCTACTCGAATCATAAATTTTTACGTAAAAACTATCTTCGCATACGATGACGTCAAACTTGGTGACGTCATGAATTGTCTGTTTTTATTTATATTCAAATGACTAGACTTTAATCCTTTATATCTCCCTTATTTCTTAACGGATTTTAATAAAAGTAGTACCGATTGTCTTTTGATTTTTCAAATTAATTTATTAGCTAATAAAAAAAAACCGTGATAATAGCCCATTATCAAAATGTATATACAGAGTCTAATAAATTGTAAATGAATTTTTTTGTAGGAACTACTGACGCCTAATTCATTTTAAGTAATAAATGCGATAGTTTTATTCGTCAGGATGGTCAGTGTCAAAGTGGCCACATAAGCCAGCCATTGACAGGTCATAAGCCCTGTAGATGCCTAGATTTCCATATTACCTTCTCTTAAATGTTCTTCATCACTGTTGTAAAATGTTTATGCTAATTAAATTTAAAAATCACCTTTTTTCTAGAACAATTAAAATTGAAATTAAACGACTTATTTAAAAAAAAAATGTTTATAAAACAATTCACAAAAAAACAGGTAAGTAATCACATGTATAAACTAGAAAGGAGCATAATACATTCGAGTGCATTTTGGTATGGGTAATATATATTTATGTATATTTTTTTATATTTTATTATTGCCAGTTTAACTAGGGTCATTACCCCGCAATAAATCAAAAGATTTATGGATACAAAGTCGGATAAAATAAACGATGAATGTTTTTTTCACTGTCCTTGCTAACGCAAAAATTATTAGTTACAATAATGTACAGGTTGTACCTAGTTAGGCACACTAAACATGATCCAGAGATATCTATAACCCAAGTATGTATGTAGTTGATAAAGTAATTGTTATTTTTGTGAATAAACTATGAATATTATGATTATTATTATTTTATAAGAGTAAAAACAAGGCTGTTTTATTTTCAAACAAAAACAAATCATCACGTTGTTTTCTCACAAGGGTAAGCAGAGAGGACAGAACGTCACACAGTATATTTGAAAATATTAATGTAAAATATATTAAACAACTTTATGTAAAAGCTTTGTTACTATACGCACGTAGACATTATTATTTACCTTCCGTTACAGATGCAAGAGTTACTAGATACTCCACCACGACGCTGCAAAAAAATAAAAAATAAATACAACTTTCAGTCAAAAAGGATTGGCCTAATACTCGGTTAAAGTGTACAATCTACTTCCATTATCCATAAGGACAATTAGTCAGTTCTCACAATATAAAATTACTTTTAAGAAAAAGATAGTGGAGGGGGGTTGCACACGGGTCAATGAATGGATCAAGCCAAATAGGTAAAATGGGTGTACTGTTTATGATATTTGTTCTATTGGTCTATATAAATTGGTTATGTTTTTTATGATTATTTTAGTTTTTTGTTGTTTATTATGTTAATGATAATTAGATTAATTGGATTAATAACGTTTTTTTATTGTTATTATCATGTTAACTTTATTAAATAAAAAAAGAATACAAACAATGTAAAAGTATAAATAAATAAATAAATTAATATCACTCTGTCTTTGTACACAGATCTCGATTCCTCTAAATGTATGCATCTTCTCATGCACGCGCGCCGATTATTCCTACTTTTGATATGTTCACTTTAAAATATTGATTAGATTTGGTCATGCTACGTCTTTCTCGATCTTCTTATATTTTTGCATCCATCATTATTTGCATCGTCAATCTGTTAAGCCGTTTTTTTGCTCTCCATTCGCCTTACATGTCCAAACCAACGAAGAGCGACTTTCTTCATTTTTTCTATTATGTAATGTATCTCAGCCTTACATATTGTACTGATCTTTTGCAAGCATGCAACAAAGCACGTGCTTCAAATTTATATTTTAGAAATTTTCATAAAGATAAGCATGTTTTAAACTGCGTGATTATAATATATGTTTCGTTTTAATCATCACATTTATTTACTAAAACAATTTCTTAGTAGAGCATGCGTTTATACATGCCTTAGAAATCAACAAACAAAAGTTTGTTTCTTATAACTAAGATTTCCTTTCTTTCCTATTCAAAAGCACAACATTGGTACTACAATAACAGCGTATACTGATCATATTGGTTACATATAAGTCAATTAAAGAAGGTTATCAGTCTAACGCTTCACGTACAAAGCGGAATTAAGCTTTAATCTACTAACAAAAATATTTTTAACGGCATAGATATGTCAATAAAAATCAATCATTTTATTCAACTCATTCAATTAATTTAAAGAAAAGTTTTCAATACCTTCTGTTTTTTTTATTTTTAAGGAATAACCCGCTAAGCCTCTATTTAGATATTTGTCGGTAAGTTAGAAAGGAGAGATATAGAAGGAGGTTACAAAAACCACAACACTCAGACTAAATTAGAAAAATCTTTATTGGGTTTTTTTCTTGCGACTGGCGGGAATCGAACCCGCGACGCCAGTTTTACAGCTGGCCGTCTAACCAACTGCGTCACAGCACCTGTCAAATGACAAAACGCTCAAAAACAATATAATACAGCTTTGCCTGAAGATGTTAAAATAGTGAACCTGTATTGTCAAATACATCGAACAAAAAAGTTTTGCTAGACAAATTTGTAAGCAGCTAGAACTATTAAGTTGAAAACTAAGCGCTCTTCTACGTACAAATCCTTTGTAAGAATATCCTTAAGATGTTTAAACATTAAAGTAGCTAAAGTAACAAGGTAATATGCTGCATTTTAAATAATTTGTACCGTGCTGTTAAGAAAATAATTCGTCGCTGTTCAGGCAAAAGTCACTTACCCTAAAAATTCCAGTTTTTAGTTGAATGTGCCATCCGAAGCGTAAAATTATGTTATTTAAGCGAAAAACATCACCAAAGTAACTTAGTTAGAAAAAAGTTGTGTAAATCTGAATCATTTGTTTTTTACTATGTGAATTTATATAAGAATATTGAAAAAAGTGTTTATCTAAATATTAAAACACATTTAACTCTCAAAAGACTGGTAAATAATATCTGTGTGCACGGTGATGTAACATCGTGTTACCACTCGTAAAATACGGTATATTCTAATGTTGAGACATGAAAAAAAAACAGGGAAAAATATATATTTTTTTTAAATTTATGCAAATAAACGTATAATTTAGTCATGTTTTAGAATAATAAATTACCAATCATAAATACGCTGCTTATATTACGCGCGTGCGTCCACCATCACTGTCATCAACCGGCTGAAGACAGAATCTGTTTTACACAACACCCGCCACAAAACATACGTCTCTGTCTTTCTTGTTATGAGTTATGTATTCGTGCTCTCTCTTATACAATTATGTTGCTAATTAGCGGACATTTTTTCTTTGCGTAGCTAGGATAAATATTTTTTGTATTGACATCTAGCAAAGTTATACAAATTTAACTTTCCAAATCCGGTGTGAAAGTGTCTATTTGAAGATTACAAAAAATACGAGTTCATCATTTAAGAAAATGGAGAGATATATCAAGTCTTGTATCCTATGTGAACTAGTGTGACATCGCAGTCACACAAGATTTAATCTTAACATTATAATAATTATTTCTAGTATTTCCTTCCTTTCACTAACTCTTAAAGCTTGCAGTTTTCAGAAACAAAAGTTTATTCACCAAATTTAAGCCACCTTGCCTCATTAAAAACCTTCCAGACATTTTTTAATGTAACAGAAGAAAAAAGTTACCAATATTATTTATCAAAAAGACATCAATGTTATTAAGATGTCTACATAAAACCTCCGAACCACAAAAATCTGATTTTTTCTTGGTGTCCAAACTTTCAAATTGCGATTTCTCAAAACGACGTTTTTCGGGCTCGTTACTTTTCTCTAAACGGTGACGATAATATTGTCTTATCGTATTTAGCGGAGGTCGTGTTATGCGTAATAAATGATGACACGTATGAAAAGGGTTAATTTTATGTTTGAACTTTTCCAGTATTTGCTATTATTTGCCGATTTTGGGTTGCTCACAGCCGGATTAACTTCAAATACTTTATTTTATAAGGATGTTTTCTTTAATATGTTAAAGCCTATAAACTGGAACTGAAACGTAAGACAAAAAAATAATTTTTCAGATATCAGATAATTGAATTACACCGCAATTAGATTTTTATGCACCACTTGGCGCGAAGACTGGGTGATAATAATAACAAACTAACCTACAGTAGTGATTTATATTAGTGGTAATATTATTAATTTACTTAATATATCACCAGCATAATATTTTTGAATGAACAATCTTACTATAAAGACCTTTGTTGAGATTTTGTTCAGATTTATTAATTTATTTTTTGGACAAATAATTTTTTTTAAACTTTTTACATGAATAAATGCTTGATTGTACGAAAAAACTTACTGTTTATTATATTTTTTTTTTGTTTATAGAATATGAAAGTCTAAACATTGAGAAGGTTTATTTCATTGTATTTTTATTTATTATATATTGCCTAAGCAAATTACAACAGTTACATGAAGAAACATAAATACAAGAAACTAAACCAAAATAACATTAAACTATGAAGCAAAGACAAACAAGAGCAATACAATAATGGCATACAATATATTCATAAAAACAAAACATTTATTTGACTTTGAGCTAAACTATGCTAATCTCACACTGTTTTAGTGGCGAGGAGATCTAAGAAAAGCCGGAAAATCTATCCTGAAGAATTCTAAGTCGTGTGACGAATTGACTAATTTACGCATTCTGGACATTGGGGCATAAAATCAAAAGTTTCTTGAAAAAAGCATATAAGGTCCATCTTAGTTCTACTTTTCTCCAATGAAGACAGATTAAGATATTGCTTTATTTCAAAATAGGAATAGTTACCCCTTTGTTATCCAAGCAACCATGCCACTTTTCTTAGAAAATAGTGTTGAACAGACTCAATATAGTCAATATGAGTCCTGTAAAATGGAGGCCAAATAGAAGAAGCGTATTCTAGATGGGGTCGAACTAGTGAGTAATAAAGAGTTTTGATGGTATTAATATTTTTAAAGTCCGTTGTCATTCTATTGATAAAACCGAGAAGTTTGACAGATTTATAATTAAATTTGACGTCTATAACAAATAAAAATTTCAATTTGTTATAGATGTTAATTGAATCAAAATTTACATATTTTATAAATTAATTGGCTGATTTAAGCTGCTACTTTACACACTGTGTAGTATTTACCATTACCTTTATGTTTGACCATCCCTAGTTCCTCAACTCGTCCATCTGTCGACTTTTAAGAACTAAAAGAGCTGAAACATTTATCATTTGGGTGAGATTTATCCAGCTGAACCACTTCATCTTCTGGGCAACGCCAGAAAACAATTTTTCTTTTTTTGCTTCTTTTTATACCAGTTAAATTAATGAACAATGTTTTATGTATGTCTGAATATTTGTAGACAGGCTTGATTTCCAACCTAGGGAGATGTTTTCTCCTTTCTTTTGCAACATATTTAGATCTAAATAACTCCCTATGGAGGAAATCGAGCCCAACTACAAACACTTTGACACACTCAATACATTGTTGATTTATTTTTATATTTACTTATGAAACTAAATTGTTTAGAAATTAAAAAAAATAACAAAGACCAGAACGAAAAGTTCGTGGGTAAAAATATTTTGATAACAATAAACGGTCATATTATAGTCTGAGATCAATAAAGGTTTTTTATTAAATGATGTGCATCTAAACACAAATTTGGTTTTAGTTTTTGACGTAACAACATATTTTTACATAATTATGCTTCTTATTCACTGGTTGGTGATTGGTTATGATCAACTTCTTGGCAAATTCCTTTTTCTTGAGTTCCCACGGGTTTTCAATAGGATTCACGTCGGAAGAATTCCCCGACCATGGTTAAAACTCCTCATGTTTTCCAGCCAAGAATGCAGAGACAGTTCTGGCTTTATAAAAGGGTTCGGAGTTGTGCCGAAATATGTACTCTTGGCCACCAGGAAATCATTTTTCAACTTGAGGGAGTAATAGATTTTCCAGTACTTGTCTGTACTGATCCTGCCTTATAGTCCCTTGTAAGAAATAGAGGCGCCCTATCCCCCTAGAAGAAATAATTGACCACACAATGATGCTGGTAGGATGTTAGATCGTCTCCACAAGACAGTCTCTCCTAGACGTCGTCGAATGAGCTATGATTTATTCACCAAAATTTGCAATATATACTCTTCAGGGAAGCACACAAAAACAACTGTCCTTTGGGAGACCTCAGTACCTTCTTCATTGATCATCAAGGTAAGACAAACCACATTTTTTTTCCGGATTCGGAAACATAAGTCTCTGATTTTGCAGACAGTACTAGGTGTGGTGATTTATTTTCTGCCACATTTATCAACACGATCTACTTCAAGCTGCAGGTTTTCATATGTTTTTTTCCTTATCCTTTTAACTACAGACTTTGAGACTTTTGAAACTCCTGTAATTGCTGTTTTTTCCCTTTGGAAATGTTAAGTGTTTAATAATATTGTCCTCACTTCCAAAAATTTTCTTCGTGAAATGTCTAAAGACCATATTAAAAAAACACATTACCAGAGTAAATACTGCAAAACTAATAATATAAATAAGATAAACCTTTTCTTGGAGGGTGAAAATTATTTCTGAAAGTTTAAACTTCTTCTTCTTGGTTAAGATCGAATTTGGTATCAGCTAAAAGCTAACTCCTGAGACTTTAAGTTTCAGCTGTTCTTCCCTCTCCTTGGTGGTCTTCGGGGCAGACGGCAAAAAGCCGGGATTTCATGAGCAATGGTATAGGGGATTTTAGAGCTGTCGATTAATGGAATTATTGACGTAATCTCTCCATAATCTATTTACTATGCAATGGGTATCGCAAATCCGCCTAACTTCTTGACTCTTGATTCTCCCTCTTTTGTGTTTCCCTGCGATTGCCTTTAGTACTTTCATCTCTGACGTTCTGAGCAGTTATTTGGTTTTTCTATTTAGTTTTTCTATTTAGTTTTTCTACTTGGTTTTTCGTATTTTTTATTGTCTCTCTATCTATCCTCGCCTCTGTTGTATACACCATGATTTGGTCTGACACACGTTTTGTGTGTCCGAATTATGTTTCCAAAAATCATGTGTTCATTGTACTATACGACATTTCTTAGGCATCCAGATGTTTACTAACTGAGATAAATATGTTCTCATCATCACTATGGCAGCATCATCTGCATGGCATGTGATGTTAATGACCTTATCTCCCTTAGTAGATTCACTACTTTTTTTTATTCTGAAAAGCGTTTTTTTATATATATTTATTCTTCTTGTGTAAGAAAAGGTTTTAGGCGTATATATTGTTGTTGTATATTTAGTTATAAAGGTGCTAAACTTGCTTTGTTTCTTTGTTGTTCTCAATATGTGTTATTTTCTAAATGCTAATGTTATTTATGTCCCGAATTGAGTTGGTGTAACTTCTAGGAATGTAATTCAACATATTATACTTGTAATATACTTTGTGTTTTATGATTTATAAATAAATAAAAAATATGAACACAAAACTTAACAAAATTGGTAGATAATAAATAATTACTTACGTTTTAATACAGCTGAACTGTTAAAACTCGTTAAAATAATTTATACATTTTTTTAAACTAGACTCTCGACCGCTTCTTTTCATACAAATGAAAATAACCTCAAAATTTAAACCGTTGTTACGCTTTGCTGGTGTTGTCACTTCTAAAAAATGTTGGTGATAAAACAAGTAGTAATAATAGCGAAGGAATTTTCATTAAATCAAAGTTATTTAGAAGTAGAGATTGAATAAACATTAAGATCACAAAATATTGGTACTGTCCCTATGAATTTGGAAACCCACTGTACTTATTCCTTGAAAAAAAAATATAATTTTGAAATATTTGTCAATTATTTGACTTGATAGCACAGCGGCAATCTGAAGACACTTTCCAGATACTAAAGCCCCTCACCCCTTTGTTCTGTTTCTCTTCTCCCTGAGATAGCGGGAGCAGAACGGGGTAGGTAGTACAAGCAGGGGGTAGTTCACAGGTTATTACACCAGGAGTAAGACAGTTAGGAAGCATTAAACTAACTACACTAGAGAGGGCAAATTGCGTTCGCCAGGCGGATGCAACCGCTTCCAAAGTGACTTCAATTATACAGCAAATTGTACAAGCGGCCCTCAAACATCTGAATCGAATTTCTAGCATCAGTAATAATACAATATTAACATATTTAAACAGAGATGGAGAACAAATTAGAGAAGAAAATATAGAAGTCTAGGCATCTACAGGGTCTGTCATTGGCTGGTTTAAGTGGAAACTTTACACACTGTGTAACATTCACTTTTCTTCCTTTATTCGAACATCCATATTCCTTCAACTCTTCCATCTGTGGATGTTTGTGAAGTTAAAGAGCTGAAACCATTATTGATGTTAATTAGATTCATCTGACTGAATTATTTCACTCACATAATAGGCAATGCTAAAAACTATTTTATTTTTTTTAAATATAGGTATTGATATCAAATATAGGTATGTGGTTCAAATATGGGCAGAACGGTGAATGTGACACAGTGTGTAAATTGGCCACTTAAACCAGCCAATGACAGGTCATAAACCGTGCAAATTCCTGGACTACTATATTATTTTATCTAAAATGTTCTACTTCCCAGTTGAAATATGTTAATATTAACAGCTCCCTAGAGGGTTAATATTTTTATTTGTATTATTTATGAATTCTAATATTTTAACACTCGCATTGTATTTTTTATTACACCTAAAATACTTCGCAATTTTATCGTTTGTATCTATTTATCCATAGCTGTTTAAGTACAATATTAAATTTATGTAAAGAAGTAAAATTAATTATTCACCAAAGCAATTGCAACAAAACTAACTGCGATCTAACATGTTCAGAACTTGATACAACAGATACAATTAAATATCTCAGTGTATACCAAAACTTGAAATGGAAAGACCATATCAGTGAACTAGTTTAGCATATTAGAAAATGTATAAACATATTTATTAGATTAAAGAATATTTTAAAAATCAACAATTATAAAAAGCTTATTACTCAATTGTACAATCTTTGTTACAATATGGCATTTTAGGGTTGGGCGGTTCATACGCCAATATATTAAACCCTCTTAAAATAGTACAAAGATTAATTATTCAAGTAATTTTAAAGAAACCCTCAACATTCAATACGGAAAGTTTATTTAAAATATTTAAGGTTCATACAGTAGACACTCTTTATAAAATGAATTCTATCATACAAAAATATAAAAAAGAAAAAATAAAAGAACTTTGGATAAATAAGTCACTAAGATACCAAAATAATATTAAAATTCCACACAAGTCATGGTCAAAATAGCTTTGTCCTCAAAGGTGTACATAATTATAATAATCTTCCCAATGAACTAAAAACTACTAAAAATAATATATCCATAAATAAATTTAAAGTAAATCTAAAGAAATTTTTAAAACACGTGTAAAAACTACATTAAATTTTAATTAGTATAAATGTTTTATTGTTTTATGTTTTTTCTGTATAAACCCTATGTTTTTATTTTTTTCGCATGTACTCGTATTTAAAATTATATAAACTCTTATAATAAACAATAAACAAGTACAAGTGTAAGTCACTCTCCAAGCACAAGAGATAGTCTCTTTTTCGGAGAGTTAGAGTGATAACATTTACTAGATGTGTAAACATAAATATGTATAGAATTTTTAAAAAACATGTACCTTTTATAAAATTTATTAATAAAAAATAAAAGAATGTTTAAGCAACCGATGACAAATAGCTTGAAAAGCTGAACGAAAAATGCTTTTTTTTGTTAAAAAGTCCGTGAATATATTTTTCCTGAATAAAGGCTTCTAAACAATGCTTATTAAAAAGAATATATAAAATGCCGATATCGACATGATTCGTTGCTATCTAAAAGAAGCGCAAACTTATGAATTTTAAGTTTAAACTTCGCTCTATCACCACTCGATTCTAGTTTTCTAAAATTGAGTTGTGTATCGTAGAAAATGAGCCTTAAATTTAGATATTTTGGCAAATCATAAAAATGTAAAATTCCCCTTTAGATCGACTAACTATTGTTTTTGAACATATAACAACAGAGATGAAGTACGTTTTAGAGAAGGTAATACAGAAGTTTAGGCATCTACATGGCTTACGACCTGTCAATGGCTGGTTTAAGTGGCCAATTTTGTTATATGTTAATATTGACTGCCACTCGGGGAGTTAAATGCAGTCCTTGTCTACAGAAATTCGGAAAACTTTATAATATTGTTTTATTATTTACGGAAATAAATTTTAAAATTTTATTTTCCACTTGTTTCGTAGTCCAGTGGCTAACGCATTTACCTATAAAAATAAGATCCCCGGTTTATAATAAGAGTAAGCTGTTTTTTTTTATTTGGTGTCAATTCTCTGGAAAAAGTGTAAAAAAATCTTAAGGGATAAATAAATTTTAAATTTGGAATTAGTCATGAATTTTTAAATTACAATTTTTTTGTGAAAAACATTAAATTTGATAAAATTTTATGATCGAAGACAAAACATTGACTTATTAAACTTATTCAATACGGGATTGCCCAGAACTGTTATCTCTCATCAACTTCAGGGTGCCTGGAAGAATTACTAGACTGGTATAACCGTTTTATAGCAACCAATTACGGACAGTGTATACTTGTAATGCTGTATCAAAAAGATTCCAGGAACTCGGCAATAGTTATTCCCACGTATCGGATATATTAAGAGTAGGATATTGTTCTAATAGATCAAACCTATTAAACATTTTTAAAGATGGTGAATGGTAACTAAGCCTTTAGTATAACTATTATATAAAACAGTATTTTATGCTTTTTCTGGTTTATTTATCATTTAAAAAAGTTTATTATTTAATTTGATATTTTCATTTAGTTTTTATTGTTTTAAGCTTCTACTGAATGTGATTTATAATTTGCAGGTTTGATTTTTGTTTCTTAATTTTAGTAATGAATGTTTTTTTTTTATTCAATCAAATATGTTTATATTATAAGTTATGTAAAAGGAAAATTTGCCGAATATTTTTTTATTCATTATATATACGGCCTAAGCCAATTACAATAGTTACATGAAGAAACGTAAATGCAAGAAACTGAACAAAAAGAACATAAAACTATTTAGCAAAGACAAACAAGGGCAAATCAATAATTGTAAACAATTTATTCATAAAAACAAAAGACCTAAGATTTCGAGCTAAACCATGCCAATCCAAATTCATCCCACACTGTTTAGTCGCGAAGAGATCTACAAAAAGCCGAAAGATCTATCCTAAAGAATTCCAAGTCGTATAATGAATTGTCTAATCTACACATTCTGGACATTGAGGCATAAAAAACCAAAATTGTTTTTAGAAGATTATATAAAAAGAAGATTTTGACTTCTGGTGACATGGTTGGGAAAATGAAAAGAAATTGATAGCAACAGAGATGTGACATCACTTACAGCACTTAGTTCTTTGAAAATGCATATAAGGTCCATCTCAGTTCTACGTCTCTCCAATGAAGACAGATAAAGAGATTGCTCTATTTCAAAATAGAAATAATTACCTCTTTGTAATCCTAGCAACCATGCCACTTTTCTTAGAAAACGGTGTTGGACAGACTCGATATGGTCTATATGAGTCCTATAGAATGGAGACCAAATAGGAGAAGCGTATTCTAGATGGGGTCGAACTAGTGAGCAATAAAGAGTTTTGATGGTATTAATATTTTTAAGTCCGTCGTCACTCTATTGATAAAACCGAGAAGTTTGAGAGATTTGTTTACAATATTATCGATGTGTTCACGAAAGGAGAGTTTACTATCTTAAGTAATGCCAGGATCCTTTATTGACGAAACCATTGAAAGGGTATATGTAAAGTATATGTTAATAGATTATTTTTTTTAAATATCCCGGATCGGATTGCAATAGATATGCGCTTCTCTTTATCCATTTAATTCGGTCCCCGGTGGCTTTTACCACTACTTTGCTATTAAAATGTGCAATATATCGTATCTTCTTTAGTTTGATCGAAGTTAACCGGTAATGTTTTTACACTGGAATAGTTCATAGTCAATAGACGGGTATCTGAAACAAAAGACTGACCATCATACCGTCTCAGATAATATGACTAATAATCGAGATACGCTGCGATAAGTAACAATGCAGTGTCTTATTAACATTAAGAGCAAAAAAGGATATAATATTGATAAATTTTAAAGAAGTTTAAATTTTGCGGTCATTTTCAGCTTATCATGAATAACTGTAGTAAAAAAGAAACGAACTGTGATTGACTAATCTCTGATCCTAGGTCAGCGGCACTACCTTAACACTTCTCACCTCGTTTAATTCATTTTAACTTTATTTTTCTATGTCTTATGCTAAGGATTCTGAAAGGTTTTGATAACGCTAAATTTTCCTTTCCTTTTTTACCATTTTTTTTGAAAAAGTAGCAGTTTTAAAACGTCATGTTGTAGGTCGCGGTCGCCCATTGTGTTCAGTCTTACAGCAGTTTACGTCTAAATTGCGGGTGCAAATCTGATTCATGAGGATGCATAGGAATTCATGGTGGAACGAGAAACTTTTAGACTCTCGTGAACATAAAATCTTGGGTGAAAAATTACTATTGTATTGATTTTTTTTGACAATGGAATGGGAAGGGTGACAATATTTCATTTAAATGCTTAGTACCAAATGACATACAAACTTAGTTACAAAATGAGGTTCAAACTATCTTCAACAACCCTCAATTACGCTTTGTCCGCTTAACTTGGGCTTCTCAGGAGGGAGGCGGGATCTAGTGTTAGTCCACAGTGCCAGTTAGTGATGCACAAAACCGAATAATGTACAGAAGGAAATAACTCGTAACTGATGATGAAATTATTTAATTTACTGATAAATTAGTAACTATCAAAATTATTGTTCAAGGCGACCTTAAATTTTTCCCACGCACAAAGCAAGATTTTTAATTCAAAATTGTGATTTTAAAAAATGTGAAATCATAAATAACTTGATTAAACTTCTTAGATTTTCACGGCCGTTAAGATGCACAATAAGTTTTTCTGGGTTATTATGCCGTGTGTCGTTCGTACTCTCTACCGACGTTTCGGATCGCGTTACAGCGTCTATCATCAGGGTTGATGTTATTTGTGTATGAATATGTGTTACGTTAGGTACTTAGAATTTTTACCGTGTCGTAGTCGTTTTTTGTGTGATGTTATGTATTTGGGACTTGTACCGTGTCGTAGTCGTTTAGAATAATGTGTACCATTATGTACTTGGGATCTATACCGTATCACAAATCTGTGTTACATTGCAATATTTATGCGATTTCTTTATGACTGGGTACCAGGATGTTTTTAATCGCATCCCATCATCTCTGTTTATAACATCCTGGTACCCAGTCATAAAGAAATCGCATAAATATTGCAATGTAACACAGATTTGTGATACGGTATAGATCCCAAGTACATAATGGTACACATTATTCTAAACGACTACGACACGGTACAAGTCCCAAATACATAACATCACACAAAAAACGACTACGACACGGTAAAAATTCTAAGTACCTAACGTAACACATATTCATACACAAATAACATCAACCCTGATGATAGACGCTGTAACGCGATCCGAAACGTCGGTAGAGAGTACGAACGACACACGGCATAATAACCCAGAAAAACTTATTGTGCATAAATAACTTATATTAAACAATATGAACCCAACAATGCTTCGATATCGCTAGATTTGAGTACATACTTGCATATAGATTAAATTAACACAGTCGAAAGTTTGATACCAATTATTGTATTTAGACCAAAATGTACATGGGTATTAATTATTATTTTTCGGTTTACATAAATTGTGGAGACAGATATTTGATAAATAAGTATTCGAATATTGTTTTTCCGTCACTGTCTTGCAAATGCCTTCCCCATACTATGTGAAAAAAACAATTGCATGTCGAACCTTTGGTTAGAATAGGCAAAATCGACGTTTTGTTATTGACAAAATCGAAGTATAAATTCTTTGTCTACAATTGCATCAGTGGCTAATTTATAAATAAATTGTAACGATTCTAGTTTAAACTAGTTCAGTTACATTTAATTGTTTAGTTTTTTTAAACAGTTCTTTAGTTGCTGTAAGATAGGGTAGGTCATATACTAATTTTAATATTTTATTTTGCTCTGTTTGTATTATTTTTATATCATTTTGATTTCCTGTTCCCCATATTAGTTGCGTATAACATATTTAAGTTTTTACATAGGCTTCATACAAGTTTTTGATTTTAAAAAAAGACTCGATTATGTCGCCACTTTGCTAATTAAATTGTTAATATGAATTGCCCGTGTCAATTGTCCGTCAATTGTTAGTCCTAAGTATTTAAAATGTTCAATTTCAGTTAGTCGTTCATCATTTATATGTACTACTGCATGCAGGTACGAATGATAATGGTGATGTTGATAACCGGTTATTAAAGGTGTTTTTTCATGACAAAACTACCTTAGTAATCATTTTATAACAGATGAGACTACTGATAGTTCGATTATAAAATAAATCGAGTTATCGTTACAGGTTTTGTGCATCACAAGTGCCAGTGGATAGTTTTCATACAGTGATTGTATTTTACATGCGGTCAGCCGCTAGGTGCTGGAATCCAACTAATACCTTTGGACGTGTGTTCGCATAATGCCTTCGCTAGCGGGTGGCGTTTATCCAAGCTTTACATGTATTTCTAAAATAGGCATCACTTGATAAGAAGATTAATGCTATCCCTTAAAATTATTTTCGAGCAATCTTAAATATTTGGGAAATTTGTTTTGCCGGGGTAATGAACCGCGCATTGAACTAAAAAAAAGATGAAACATACATTTAACATTGCGGTGAGGGGTTCAATAAGTGACAGGGGGTAGATTAAAGCGAATAGCGACCTTAAATTTTTAATCTATGATCTATGTCATCATGATTTTTTTCGAACTTTCGAGTGCATCTAAAACAAAGTTCCGCCGGTGGTTTTAAAAAGAATTTTATTGCTCGCAGTCACGTGTACTTATAAAAGTATTTAAATTTACAAATATACAGGTGGAAATTATTACAAATACTTTACACAGTGTACATTATGTTGTATAAAAATAATTTTATATTACATAATGCTACTTCAGGTTTGCCTGCTTTACAAGGCATCGGGTTCTCGACGTCCTAGGCATCCGCTGCTAACTTATTTGGCAGTTCATGTCAAAAATACAAGATGCGAACCTGACTTGTGAGGATGCACAGGAGCTGACAGCCAACAGAGATGCATTAAGGATATCATATGCTCCAACTAGGGAGCGGGCATGGAATGATGACGATGGTTAGGTTGGTAAACTATCGGATAACTTGTAAAAAGTTAGTGAAAAAATCTATTTGGTGTTCAAACGTGTATCTCAAAAAGTATTGGTCCCAAGAAAACAATAATAATGAAGATTTTTTAGAAAATTTTATTTTCTCAGACTGTGTACATTTTTTTATTTTTTATTATCAAATCTAACGTAATTATACGCAAAAAAAACTGAATGACTTTTTCGAAATTGCGGCACGACCGGTGGTCGTTTAAAGTCACAAACTTCAAGTTTAATTAAGGGCCATATGTCCACCGATCCAGTTTAGTTTCAAAACATTATAACATTTTTTATCAAAAAAAGTGAAAAATGTACTTAACGAATAACCTAAAACGTCTCACACTTATAATAAATCTTGACAACCACTCGATATATCTAAACCTGGTTCTCACCGTCATTTAACGTGTTCTAAAACAAAGCCATACTAAAAATTAACACCTACGTCATACTCGTTTTTTACCGAAAACTACCGAAAATTACCAGAAAATACCGGGAAAATTTTACCGCCTTACATCTCTCCACGAGATATAGGCGCACCAGCAAAGACTTCCTTCCCTTAACAAAAAAATAACGATAAATACAAAACAAAATTGTTTTTGAAGAAAATGAAAAGAAAAAGTACGGAAAAAATATTTTTTTACAGGTAAAAGAAGTTCCTTTAATAGAAAAACTTTTAAGTCTTATGAAATGAAAAGTGCACGTCAGAAACGTGCTCACTATCAAATAATGAGTTTTGCAGAAGAGCAAAATGAAATACATCAACGTCAAAATAAAACGACAAAAAACGTCTACTATAAATTTTTTTAAAAACTCGTTCCTTGACTAAACTAAAACGAGCTCATTGTAACAATCGTCTCATTTATAGCTGTTTTTAGCCAACTGGGACCCCATTTTTTTGCGATTTATAAGGCAGAGATGCGCATTTTGTTTGTTTTGAATATTCCATCCAGAACTCATTCAAAAGGAACAAAATGTCGAAATTATTATCTCAAAATTTAAATAAAAGGTATGAGCCCGTTTTACCAAGCACCTTTTTATTAAATTAAAATAAGAATTTTTTCCTCCACAAACAAATATTTTAAACCATTTTATGATAACTAGCATTATCAAACTATTGAAAGTGTCAAATTTTCAATTCTGAAAGTAAATATTAGCTAGGCATTGAACAGAAATATTAAAAGCCGAATTTACATAGTATGAGCTTTGTTGGCACCGACAAAGTCAATAAAATTATATTGAAATGTTAATGCCTAGTACGGAGCGATATAATTTTGTTTTCCTTAGAAGTAATCGATAAAATTTATTTATCTACTAAGCACTGCTGAAACGCGCGATATATCCATTTATAAGGCAAAAACAGGAAAACATTCTACGGCAAATATGTACTTAGAGATATTTATTTTACATTTATTAAGAACATATTTGTATTACGTTTGTTTTGTTACGTTATTTCAGTTTATTGAATCATTGAATTTTATTCGTTCTAGAGAAAACACGTAATGTTTTGAATAACAATCAATTTTAATACCTACGCTACATTTTGAGTCCTTTTTTTTAAATGTATTTATTTGGGATTTTTACAGCTATTTACATAAAAAATAAGTAGAAGTATATTAGAAATACTAGAGCAAATCAAAAAAATCACCGTTAAACTAATAATACATAATATATAAGAAAAAAGTTTTAAAAATGTGTGCGACGTTTGTATTCATGAATGTGTATATAAATGTGCGTGAATGAATGTGTGAGGGTGTGTATGTGTCGGTGCGTAAATAAAAAAAGGAATTAAAAACGTGTTTAGGAGAAAACTAGGTAAGAAGCTTGACAATAAAGCAAATAAAAATAAATAATTTATACCGATATAAAGTTTATATTTGAAGAACTTACTTTGTGGTTATTCATTATAGTAAAATAAATAGCACAACTTTGTTTTTAACTACTTATTTTTATTGGAAAAACTAAAAGAAACTTTAATATAAGAGTAAAAGAACACTTCAGATGCTTAAATGATAATAATTTTTCTGAATTCGCAAATCATATGATAGAAAATAATCATGACTTCAATAAAGACACTGGATTAAAAGTACTTCATGTTGAAAATATTATAATAAAATTAGACAACTTAGAAATCTTAGAAATAAAAAAAGCGGTTCATAATAAGAAAACCAAAATTAATAACCGAATTAAAAATATTTCTTTTAATCCTCTCCTGTCTTATTTCAAAAATAATGATAACAAATTACCACCCGTGTAAGGTAAAAACGACTTGATTTATTGGGTCCACGTGTAGTATTCAGTGAACACGATAAAAATAAAAAGGAATCAATTCATTAGTTACGTAAACCTTGACGAAGAAGCTTGTTTGCTTTGAAACCGGTCGGTGAAAAATAAAATTAGTGGTTTGAAAAAAGTTGTTTTATTTATTTTATTAGTTTATACCGACATTCGAAACTTTAAAAAAAATAATTCTGGGGCTATGTTTTGTTTTGAAGGTATTTTCAAAAAGTATAATTAGTGTCAAAACCTTATTCTGAATAAAGCATTTAATTTAAAATTTAATTGGTACATATTGAATGAATAATGTGCAACGAATCCCATATAATGTGGTAGGTAATCAAAAGATGCAGTACATACGATGTATTGTCAACAATAAATATGGTAAGTATGACAATACGCGTGCGTTGGTGCAAAATGAACCTACATATTTTGTGTACCTACAATATATTATATAAATAAAATATGAGATTAAAATAAAAATAAAATAAAATATTGATTATGTACACTACTGAATAATTTATATTCTTTTCAGTTTAACCGTCAATTTTCGGTAATACCGCAAATTTTATTTCGCGTTTTTTGTTAAGAAAAAATATTATTGCTTGTTAATTTTGATAAATAGAATAAGCCAAAAAGATTAAGTATTTCAATGTAAACTTTTCATGAATATGATAACATTATCGCGGAAATACAAGTTAGAAGACACGTACTAATTCTTTTTAAATTAATGTTGACTTATTACACAATAATAAAGGATTTTATCAATAATTAGTAACTCACGCTATGGGTTCAAAAACACTCGTTCAGGATTCTGATTATATTACATACAGAACCGAATATTTCTCAATCCAAATATTTTGTGATGTGATTCAATACTGTGATTGGCCTTCTTGGCCTGTTGTGTGCAAAAACAAAACACCCACATAATTCGGCCGTGGAATCGTCTCCCATCAACTTTCAAATATGTTTTTTTACAGGAACATAGTTTTAATTCCATATTTATTTCTTAAACACTCCTGATTTTCTCTTCTTTGAATTTAACTTTTCTTTTTTGTATAGAATTTTAAAGTATACCGTAAAATTATGAATCCTTTTATTAACTCGTAAAAAACTGTGGTAAATAATCTTTTTGCGCGCGGTGATGTAACATCGTGTTACCACGAGCGAAATACGGAATATTCTAAAGCTCAGACATTTCAAGAAAAAAAAAAACATGGAGACATACAGTTTAATAATTCTTTTCCATAGTTTAAAAAAATTAACATTTAATTTAACCCTGTTATAGCAGAAAAAATAGTAAGTAATAAATTTGCCGCTCATAATTCAAACGTGCGTCCCCCATCATTGTCAACAACCAACTGAATTTGTTCCACAGAACAGCGTCTCTGTCTTCTTTGTTATGTGTTTTATCTTTGTGCTCCTTTTAATACAGGTATTGCTGTATTTGCGGACATGATTCTTCGGGTAGAAAATATTTTTTGTTTTAAAATCCAGCATAGTTGTAAAAAATTTACTTTCCAAATCCAGTGTGAAAGTGTCCATTTAAAGATCACTATTTTTTTTTATATAATCATTTAAAAAATAAGAAAGATATATCAAGTATTGTATCATATGGTGTGATTTTTTTTTTTTTTTTGTAAATCTTGTTTTTAAAATTCATGTTTTGGAAAAAAAAATATTAAGCCAAGTATGTTAATATTATAAATATTTGTAAAAGGCAGATTTGCCGTTTTTGTTAATAAAATGAAATAAATAAATAAAATATGTCAACTAGTGTGACATCACAGACACACAAGAGTTAAGAAACGTATTAAAACTTTTTTATATACATCACTAATTGAATCGGTTGGAAGAAATAAAAAGCCATTTGGCAATGAGACCGCTTATATTATAAAAATAAAGTTGTTTAAAAAATCAGAACAGTTTAGTTTTTTATCGGTTTCTGCATAACACTCGAAATATTTTTCCGAAATATTGTTGCTGGAATCCGTTTGTTGAGTTTGATTTAATATCTCGTGAGGTGATATCAACTCGAGATCCGATTTGTAACATATCTTTCAGCAGTTGAGAGCTAACGCCTCTCACAAATCCAATATCTATATGCGCAACCAGAGTTCAACAGCTAAATCCAGACCCATCTAAAGCTGCAGTCAAGTTTTGCTTTCATCTCCTGAGCGTCGTTCAGAGTACTACCAGAGTAACGAGATACGAACCATATTCCTTAAGCCCAGTTAACTACATCAACTTAAAAATAACTTATCCACGATAAACTTGGAAAATCGTTTTGTCATTACAATTAATTGTGAATGATACTCAAATTCTGTATCTTACAAAACAAAACACGGGTTTCCACTTTTTGCCGCTTTGAAGTTAAAAATGCAGAAATTATCTAAATAAGCTATTTTATACGTGAATAAAACACCAAGGTCTATTTTTGTCATCAAATTATTGTTTTAAAATTAAATAAAAATCTGAATTCCACTTTTTTAAACACAAACAACATTGGTAGCCCCAGATATAATTTTTTAATACACACGATTCCCATCAAAATATAATAATTTTATATTAATAGTTTATTATAGATTGAAATTATCTCACTTGGTTCAAAAGTTATGATATTTCGGAAATCACAAAACCATTTTTCCCAAACAAATTTATTTATAGACTTATTTAATCCATTTAACAATGGTGAATACATTTCTTTTTCAAAATAAAACACAATTGAAGAAAATTATAGCGACAGAAAAAAAAATTACCATCTCAAGACAAGATCTGGTATATGTTAGTGATTGTTTAAAACTAGAAAGACTAACACCAAAAATGGCCAGATTTTGTCTCGGTTAACTATGGGGCACAATCGGAACATGGGTGCACGCAAGCCGTAGCTGATCGAAGAACAACACATTTTTACTGCGCAACCTGCGGCTTAGACAATTATATGCCACTAGTAGCGATGGTACACCAATTAAGCCATTTGAGTCATATCGTTAAATGCGACTACTTGATTCATTTAAAGGTTCAGAATTTTAAAAAGTAGTCAATCTATTTGCATAGCAGCTTTTCAAGATAAAAGAATCTTCATTTAATATTTCGGTAAATAATATTTTTTTGTGTTTGTCTTTTTCTTATATGCAGCATTTATTCATTACGAAATTGAAGATTTTTTTTACATATTCGTTTAAAGAACTCATATAAAATAAAACAAAAAATACACTTTGACAAAAGGAGTTTACTCCCAAAACCATGATTGTGTCCTAAAGATAGAACTAGACTATAAACAAGAATATGAACACTTTTGTACAAAAAGTGTATCGAAAATGAAAATTAGCTAAATAAAGGGTGTATAATTTTATCATAAAATTCTTTGGAAGTGATTTTTTAATCCAAACGTTCAATTCTTTGCTATGAATATTTAAAGCATTAAATTTGTAACTAAACATTTGACTAAACATTATTTATTTAGTATTTATTATTATAACTAACGCCCGTAGCTAATTTGTACAAAATCAAAGTTAAATACAAAGTTATATTATATAGAGAAAACATGGTTATTTGTTATGGTAAAACTCAGTAAAAAAGATATGCATTTTAGGTTTGTAAATCTTACATATCCACACATTGTTAAGCACAAAAATTCAGCAAAAATAAAAATAAATAAACATTTATATGAGTTTATTATACAAACATACTGAATCTCCGGTTCATCGGTTATTGTTGCAAAGTCAGTAGTACTTACTTCCTATGAACAGCCAAATGAGCATGAACCCATCTAGGTGGCAGGTATGACTACTTGTTTACATAATGTTTCAGGGGTCTCAAACGATTTTTTTAAAATTCTATCTTAAAATTTAAGAAAATACATGTAAATCAGATCAAATAAAAATGTTGCCTATTAAAAATAAAAACAAATAGAAATATTATAAATATATATAAATACACATACACATACATTTAATATTAGTATATACTACATTTAATATTAGTATATAATCACTTACCGACTTTTTTAATGTCTACCGGCATCGAGACGTACCCGTTTCTTCGTCAGGACACCAACTAAACCTACATGGAAAATCCACTATTGATGTAAGGGTTGCTTATTAAAATGCATGTCTTGTTGGTTTTAAATTTTTGTGCAACTATGGTGAAGGTCTATAGTGGGTTTTGCATGTTGGTTTAATTGGTGTCCAGACGAAGAGACAACTACGTCTCGAAACCGGTAGACATAAAAAAGTCCGTAAGTGGTTATATGCAAATAACAAATAACATTTAGTTATATCCTCGATAGTAAAATTGGTACTAAAAATGACAAATATATGAATGCTAACCGGAGCGTAATACATATTCTACCATATAAAAAGATGTGTTTCAATTATTATTTTATTGTATTATTTTGTATTTATTTTTACTATCAATTAATAACCGAATTATAACTATAAATTATCAATAACATATTGCCGTGTATTATTATATAACTTTTCTGCAATTTTTCGACTTGTATAAATGTTTTTTTTTTAAATATTTTTCTATTGTTATTTTGTATATTGTTTTGATTATTTTGTATATTGTTTGGGTTATTTTATGATATCGTTTTAACATGTTTATAAATGTTTTTGATTTATGTATAGAAGAGTCCCGATTATGCTAAGTGTTGCAAGGATTGATTACCGAACTTCAACGACTTCCGCTCCTAAGTAGAGCTATTGACATCACCAGGCGCTTTCTGTAAACCCTATTGCCAGCGAGCACTCTCGCGTCAACCCCGCCTCCCTTAGTTCGTCCGGATAAAACCGAAAGACGGCCTTCCAGGACGGACGACGGGAACCCGCAGGTGTGAAGAGGGAAGATGGGTTAACCCACCCGTTCCTGTGGTTTATTAATATCTCGGCAATTACAATGAATATTACCCTGATTTTTTTTATCTACAAATAAACCCTTACACACAAAACTTTTTGTTTATTATATACTTAGGTATACTAGGTTATTTTTAATTAAAAGTTTTATACATCAGGATCAAATATTATTTGACAAATATATAAAACATCCATTTAAGAGAAAGGTATCTAATATAATTAAATAACTAAGCAAGACACACATATTCTTTTTTATAAAATGAAAAAAGACAGTGATTATCAGGGATTCATTTCTAAACTTCACGTTACCCAAGGTTTATCTGAAAAAACCTCACATTACCTTACAGTTACGGGAGGTATTTTTCTTACACAACATGTTGAATGTTAACCTTTTCCTCACTAAGCAGTCCAAAAATTACACATGATCCGAACGGGAGGATTAAAAGATCCCAGAGCCTTCTTGTTTACAGCGTGACGAGAATAAAAAAATTGATAGTGTTTATGGTGGTGCAATAATTCATTCATGTTTTCGCGTGCAACGTATTTTACTCATTCTAGTATTTTATAATTTATTGTTACCTTTTTAATGTCAATGTACATAAAATGAAATCGTCCCTTGATTTAATTATATATTTTTTATGTTTTAATATTAAACGATTTGAAAATTTATAAACAGAAACAAAAAAAAATGCAAATGGCTTTAATGATACTCGAATTATTGAATTAATATCGGTCTATGAGGGATTCGAATCTTCTCTTTCGGTCAGGGTAGGTTACATCGTTCTTTAGGCAACCGCTATACGCGTACAAGACAGGCACGACACGCGTACCTCCAAAATTTCTCGTTATAAGAGGCTGCTGCGTCCGTTCTCGGACTTTAATGTTGGTAATCCAATCGAATCTTATTTTACACAATATTCTCCTCAAGTGCTTTCTCTTAAAACTCAGAAGTGTAGTGTTAACTTCACAGGTCCGATATGTTCGTTCTGTGATCGAGTCTTGTGGGTATCGATTGATATCGCTTCATAATAATTCAATTATTTATCGACACTTTTTAAAATTATTTTCAAATAGACTGGGTTTAGGCGGCAATGAAAGAAACGGAAAATACGAGTCCAACACTTTGTGCTGACTGTGACTATTCAGGTGCAGTGGTGTTAGTGGGGGGGGTATATCACCCCGGGCATTGCCAATCAAACGGGTTGGCTGAAAATGCCAAGCGACAAAAAGGTGGAAAAGAATTGCTTATTTCTACATATCGGAGAATTCAATTCTGATATTCAAAAAATGTAAATCAGAAAATTTTATAAAACTGCTTCATCATCACCATTCCCTCTCCGCTACTAATGGTGAATAGGGCACTGCATTGGTACACCAATTGCAGCAGTATAAATGTTGAACTACTGGGTGTTCATTTGGATTCAGATCTTTATCTTCATTCTCAGGTCAATAAAACCGTAAGTGCTGGTTTCTTCCATCTCAGACATATCAAATCCATGCGGAGAAATATTCCTATAGATGCAACTAAAGTTTTTGTAAATGCTTATGTCATTTCGCGTCTAGATAACTGTAATGGAATATACACAAATCTCCCAAAATATCAAACTAATAAACTTCAATCTGTTTTCAATGCAGCATCACGGCTTATTACAGGAGTAAAAAAATATTCTCACATCTCACAACATCTTCAACATTTGCACTGGTTAAAAAGCCCAGAGATAATTAAATACAAGCTTTGCTGGACAGTATTCAAATCCTTTCACGAAATGGCTCCAAAATACCTATCGGACCTATGTATTAGGGAAAATACACGTCAAAGAAAATCTACTCTTAGGTCAGCATTTGATTCAGGAAGAGGAAAACATGTCGAAATCCAGCGCTTCCCAAACACTAGATTTGAAGATCGTGCTTTTGCTGTTGCCGGCCTCTCTGTCTGGAACCAATTGCCTTCAAACTTTCGAATCATCGACAGTCTCAGTCAGTTCAGATTCCAACTAAAATCCTACTTCTTTAGACTATTATAACCTCAATTTTAAATTTGAAAACATAATATATCCTCTCAGTTTAGTTAGATGTCCGTATTTTGTATTTTTTTTGTATTTTTTATCGAACTTTTGCAAACAAAACAAAAGAAGTGTTGGAAGGCCACAGAAAAGATGAGTCGACGACATTGTCTCTATTACCGGTAAAACATGGATGATGAAAGCGGGTGATAGGAAGGAATGGAGACGTTTGGAAGAGGCCTTTATCCAGCAGTGGAGAGAATAAGGCTGAATAAGAAAGAAGAAGAAAAATTTAGTTATAATGAAAGTCTATGTTTACAATTGTCAAGCGCCGTTGAGGTGATTTTTCACAAAAGTGGCGGTATATAAATCAGACAAATATTATAATTATTATTACATCTTGGTCATTTTTGTTACATGAAGGTAAAATGTTCCAGTCCGGGGATTATGAAATATTATATTGTAAATAACTTGTTTTAAAATATATATTTCATGTCGCCCGTGTCGTGAATCAAACCCGAGACTTCTTGTATGGTAGACAAACGCGCTAAAAACTACATCACGAGGCCGATGAAAATAAAACTGTCTGGTGCAATCAAATCTTTGCAATAAATAATTATAATCAGTTGAATAGTAAATGAGATAATATTATTTATTTAGCTTTTTTTGGCTTACTTCTTAGCATTAACACTTGACAAATTTACTGCTGTAATATTTTTTATAAATTTGTTGTTATTATTTTGTTTTTCCACTCGCCCATGCGCTTTGAAGCTGCACGAAGATTAATAATCCAGCTTCCATAAGTAAATGTTATCAACTATAAAATACTTAATTTTGTAAACGGGGTCCAAAATTCTAATCGTCCAGTGCTTAGAAGCTGCAAAACGTGTTTCATTCT
Source organism: Micrasema longulum (assembly GCF_059751315.1). Taxonomy (NCBI): domain Eukaryota; kingdom Metazoa; phylum Arthropoda; class Insecta; order Trichoptera; family Brachycentridae; genus Micrasema; species Micrasema longulum. The sequence continues at coordinate 72,928 of NW_028277223.1, forward strand.
TACTCCTTTAAAAAAAAACCTTTTTTTTTTTTTTAATTTCATTGATTCACTACTAAACTTCATAATTTATTTCAAAAATGTGTTAATGCGAGCTAGATTTTTTATTATCCATGCGCCTTGTAGCTGCAAAATGTGCTGCAATCAAGCTCCTATTTGTTATAAGAGATCTTAATTAGAAACGAAGAACTAGAATATTAACCGTCCATGCGCTCTGTATATGTAAAATGCTGACATATATTCAAATTGAAGTTTTTTTATTTCCCACCGAAAAATCCTATATTTTTTTAATGTCGTTGCTTATGTATTAAAAATGCGATGCAAATTTTGGCTTATTTTCCATATATATTACTCCCTTAAAATTTTATTTGTTTTACTTCATTTGTGCTTTTTCGGTGAATCTTTAGTTCACAGTTCAAAACATTCGTTAATTTTTATTTTGCTTACTGCTACTACTACTACTACTACCATCACGCCGTTTCCACGTAGGGGTAGGCAGAGAGAATGGACCGCCACACACGTCTATCCTGGCAAACAATCCTAGCCTCTTCCACATTCATACATCTTGTCATACATACCCTTCGGTTCTGTCTGCTTTTGACATGACCCGACTTAAGATTTTGGTTTATCTGATCGTGCCACGTCTTCCGCGGTCGTCCTCGTCTAACGTTGCCGTTCATTTTCGCCATATATACTTGTTTTACCATTCTTTCCTCGTCCATTCGTTCTACGTGACCAAACCATCTCAGAGACCCTTTCTTAATATTATCAATTATACTTGTCTCAGATTTACACTCTCGCCTGATTTCATCATTTGTAACCCTGTCAGACATTGTTTTCCCACGCATTCATCTAAGAGATCGTATTTTAACTGCGTTCACTCGGTTTTCATCCTTCCTCTGCCAGTTCCATGTTTTACTTCCATATATAAGTGTTGGGACTAAAACTCCGTTGTGCACTGCCAGTTTAGCTTCGATTGTTTATATATTGAAACATAAATTTCATTTATTTGTATCTGACAAATATAACATTTAAACTAAATCTAATCTTATTACATCCGGTTTCATTTTCGTGCCATTGTTTTCATTAGTAATTTTATGAAATCAGGGTAAATTTTCAAATCACGAAACGAAATTGAGTTTTAGTAAATTTATATTTGATGCACTAATTTTATGGTTATTTATCATAAAATTAAAATAAAAACAAACTAAAACACTTAATATGTAATTAATTAATGATCGGTTTCAGAGCTACTTCGTTCTCCTTTATCAGAATTTAATTTAGAAATACATATAATCCTATTTTGTAATTCTTAGCGATAAATTAAAGTTATTACTGTCCATGTGGTAAATAATAAATCGAATTAGGGTTTTTATTACTTACTTAAAAACGGTTGTTCGTAATTTATGAAAAAATACTCGGAATAGACACTAAAATTTTGAAATGTAACATGTAATTTTTCCTAAATTGGTACACAATATACGTGTTTATAATCAATATATTAATCTTCAACCATTTCGGATGTGTCGTTGGTTTTTGGCAGAGAAATAAACATGAAGCGTTTTGGTGTGATAAGCGAATTTTCAAAATTATTTCAGAGAGAAATAGCGACTCACGCTTCGTGGTTTTTTCTCGACTGTATCCAAAAAAAATAGGACCGAATTGCTATACCAGCGTTCGTGTTCATCGGACTTGGTTCCTTGTGACTTTTTCCGATTGCCAAAGATAAAGAAGGCTAAGAGGATGAAAAAAGGACGCTGCATCCATCTGAATCACTGACAGAACTGAAAGTCATATTAAAAAATGCGTTTCAGAAATATATCGAGGACTGTAAAAATATGATGGTATTAATATGTTATATTTTATGGTGATAACTTTAAAGGAGACAATATTAATTTCGAGAAATATAAAAAGACTTTTTAAATATACACAAATTTCTTGTACTTTTTCATCAAATTATACGCTTTAAGGTATTCGTTTTATCACAAAACGCCACGTATGTAACGATATCTCTTACTCAATGTCAAGTGATCAGGACCTCTAGCCTCCCTGTAAACACAACCCCATTGTTCATCCGATTGTTATTTCTGAAGGCAACAAAAGGCTTTGACTGAAAACGCCTCGTTATACAGGACGAGATACCAGGGGCGGGTGTTTCTTGCCAACTGGACGATTTGTTATCGTCATTCGAGGTTCTTCTTTTCTGCATCCGCTTCTCAGTTAAGCATGAGGATATTGAAAGAGTTGCAAGCTTTTATTACTTCTAAGTTTTAAATATAAAGTTGAAAAAAAAATGCCGATTGAAAAACAAAATGGTCAAAAGATGAATCGATCAAAAATTTTACAAAAAAAAATATATTTAAAAATTTGTTCGTGTATATAAAAAAAAATCTAAATTACAGTTGTTTATATTGAAGATATAAAGCCTGCACAAATAAACCTTATGAAAGTATATTTGGTTTTAAGGATGAGTCATCACAGATCACGTTATGAGTTTAGGAGACAGGAAAAGGAACCTGGAAAGCGAAAGATTTTTTTTTAATGAAGGAATGTTAGGGTTCTAAAAATATAAAATAATGTTTCAGTCATTTCTTAAACGGGCCAGTGAAGGTGCATTTATTATATGAAGAGGTAGCTCATTCCATAGTCTGGCACCTTGAACGGAAAAATAATTGTTGAAATACGATGTGCTATGTCAAGGAAAATAATGTGTTCTCTCTCTCCCGAGAAAGGAAAAGTGGAGAAAAAAAAGGGAGGGGTAAATAAAATTCTCAGAAAGATATTTTGGTTTGCATTTTATCGAAACAAACTATATTTTTCTTTTTTGAATTCTTCACTTATTTATATAATTTTCATCATCAGCCCTCCCTTGTCCAACAGCGAACACAGGCGTCTTATTTAGATCTCCACATCTCCCTTTTCTGAGCCAACCACTTCCAACCACTTCCTGCAACTCATTTTATGTCCTCAAGCCACCTTACCTGAGGCCTGCCGATATTTCTTCTGCCAGTTCAGGGTCGCCATTCCAGGACTTTTTTTAGTGAATCTAGAGTCTGCGATTTTGGCTATATAACCAGCCCACGTTCATTTCTGGCAGGCTGTGGACCACACCAGCAGCCTATTTATTTATAAAGATGTATTTTATGGATATTTTAAAATGCATGATTTTTTTATAATGTATGTATTACTGGGAAATCCCTAGCCGAGGAACATTTTGCATTTTTGAATGTAAAAAAAATGATTTTTTTATTTTTAATAATTTTAAAATAAACTTAAACATTTGAAATAAATGAAATTCATGGAAATATCAAAGCATCAAGAATAAGATATTTTTAATGTTTTAATTTGTATTTTCAGGAAAAAATTTTTAGGGAGTCACTCTTTCCTAATAGTGCACAAATGAATGTTTTTTAATGTGCATAGACTTTAAATACGTAATTTTTTACAATAAACTTGTTTTAAACGACGACAAATCCCAATCCAGACTAAGAAAATCGTGAGATAAAGCAAGAAACAGTGTTTCTAGACAATTAAATTGGTATTTTCGAAAATCTAATAAAATTTGAAAATATAATAGGGAGGATTCATTCCTATATTCAACTAAATCGAATGCAATCAGCCTATAAGTCAATTTCTAAATTCAAATGAATTAATCAATGCGGCTTGTCCCATTCAATTGAAAACGCAAAAAAAAAAAATTTTTTTTTGGCTCAATCGCGGCATTGAACTTACATAGGCGATATAAAAGTAAACAACGTTTATTACTTGACGTATGTAATTTAAACGTGTGCATATTTTTGCACGTCCCTGCTTTGTACATAATACCCTCTATCCCTACCTTTCCACGGCGTTATTAAAACCTGCCTAGCGGACTGCGCGCACCGAAATTCATTCCGACTTTTTAATATGTCTGTCATTTCTGAGGAAAATGAAGAAAAAGTAAGTAATCATGGAAGCTTCTCATACCGGGCGGAGGCTTTGTCTGTGGCGATGAAGTGACTCGTCGCCTTTATTTTCCTTATTGTTATCATATTTCCTTCTCTTCTAAGCATTTCTCGATCCTTTTCAGCCTTTATTTACTTTTATCCTAACTTTACTAGGAGACAGTATTGAAATATTACGTTTTAAGCAAGTCAAGAGTTTAAAAAGGTTTTTACTTGTGTAAACAGTTTAAAAATAGAGATTGCATAAAAAAAATTCCAAAAATTACAGTTATTTATACTTAATCATATCTGTAAACGCTCGAATATCCATAATCCTGAATTTGAAAAAAATTCTACCTCATCTCTGTAGGGATATTAATAAAAAATATATACTTACTCCCCCTTGGGAGAAATTCAGATTTGTGTATGTACAAAATACACGTACCAAAAATAATGTTGTGTAATAAGATCTGGTCAAAATATAAGTAAAAATAAATTGCAGAGTCATCTGCAGGCGATTACTAGTACTTAATTTAACTCGGAAGAGTCTTAAATACATAAAAATAAAGTAATATGCTAATTAAAAATACTTAACTTCAATATCAATACATAGATGGCGCTCCAACACGCTTGTGAATGGTTTCTCATTTAATAACATATATACAAAAATCAAAAATGTTACCTGTGTCGATATTCGCTAATAAGCGGAATGGGGAATGTTGTAGTGCGTAAAGTGGCCACTTAACCCAGCCAATGACAGGTCATAAGCCCTGTAAACGCTCGAATATCCATAATTCTGAATTTGAAAAAAATTCTACCTCATCTCTGTAGGGATATTAATAAAAAATATTAATCATATCTGTTTAGCTTTTAAATTATATTTTCCAAAAATGTGAATTATATTTTAAACAAAAAAAAAAATTGTTTTTCTTTGTTCGTTAAAATTTAAGCACATATGTTTATTTGTATTTTAAAAGTTTAATGTGAAGAATTTAATTTGATTTAATTTTTCTTATTTCGTCAAATAGCAAAGGGTTACGGAGTTTTTTAAAATCAAGTTTGAACTAAAAAGAAATAAAATAAACTGCTTTGAAAAGTTTATAAATTTTTCTGCACGACTACAAAGATAAAATGCAAATAAAAAATCAATTTTTAAATATTATTTTTGTTAATTGTCATCAATTTTTCAAACATCTTTATTGGACAATTGATAAAAATATATATTTTCAGAGTAAATGTTATTAAAAACATAATACGAGTTTTTTATAAGCTCCTAGCATTACTAATCTACACAGATGGTGATATGAAATAGGTAATTGTGTTTTTTTTTTTTTTTAATATGTTTACTTCGAGATACAATTTTCTTGTATCTTAACTAATCATTTTATGTAATATAATGTGCTTTTGTAATTAATATATTTAAAAAAAACAAATAAATTTCAATTGATCTGTTTACATTTCTTCGTACATTATCGATTCCTAAAATGCTATTTTCATGTGATACCTGCCTGTTAAATGAATGAATATCATTTTTTCTTCCGCTTCCGTGAATCTTTAGACTATCTATTTAGCGCGGAGACCAAAAATGAAGTAAATGAAGAATAGATATTATGAACCAACCGTGAAAAAGCTCGCCTATTGAAAATGTCTGATGGTACTAACTTCCTGAATAGGGTAGCAGATGGCGGGGAAAGGGGCGGGAAGAACGTTAGGGTGCCAATCTACTAAACTTCATCGGGACAATGGCTCCTCATCGACAGCTTTAAGAAAGAGAATTCCCCTTCTAGGTCACCCTACACAAAAAAACATAGTGTCTTATTTTTTATTTTTTTCTCACCTGATTGAAAACGTATCTCGGTAATACAAAAATATTTTGATAAAGATTTTAATTGAGACTAATGGTATTTGTTATATTTGTAAAAATAGATTACCCGCTTAATCTCTATTTAAGAGGCTTTTCAGCAGGTGGTTAAGAGAGGATACTAAAAGAAGTTATGAAAAATACACCATAATTCGTAACCGAATTGATAAAAAACATTTCTTGGATTTCTTTCTGGCAATTGGCGGAAATCGAATCCGCGACACTAGTTTTACAGTTAACCGCCTTACCAACTTTGCCACAACGCCTGTCGCCCAGCGCATATTAATTAATTTTTTTTAAATCGATATTGTGGTAATGCATTGATTAAAATTAAAGTCTCGTAATGTCCTCACACGTTATTTCATATTTATACATTTTTTTTAATAATAAATTACAACGGACTCCCACTAAGAACTTTTCTTATAACCTAAAGATCAATGGTTAGGTGTATTTTTAAAACTTATTAGAGTACATATCTTTCTTTCAAATGAGTGTTATATATACGTGTCACAGAGTACTCGATATTTTTTCATTTTCGGAGATCCTTATTGACAAAATATTTCATTACAAATGATACAGTATGCCTACACAAATGGTTTTTTTTAATTATGTGTCATAGTAGTTGCCGAAATATTCATTTATTGAGTTTAATTTACAACGCTGATGGAAAGGTGAACGGGCATGTTAAGTATTCCAAGGGAATTGTGATGGCTAACATTATTTTTATTTATTTAATGGTTGAAAAACGCTCCAGCCAGTGCTCTATGAGGTCGAGTACTCCCCATTCGATTTTATGTTGCAAAATAGAAATTTAGTTTTAATAAAAAAAAAAGTAAAAAATCAACTCATCCTAATTTTTCTTTATGGTGTAGGTAGACTCTTACAACTCGGTGTAAAAGAGGACATAAGTTTTGGAAAATATTTTTATTATGTTTGATATTTTTTACGCAGCACTATTTTTATAACATCTCATTGTATAATAACCATTTATTAATAAAATTTCGCTTGTTTTTCTGAATAAAAAAAATCTCTAAAATATTCTCGTTTGTAAAACAGTTTTCTTCTAAAAAAAATATTTCTCGTATAGTTAAATCAAATAAGTAATTCAAATACACTTTTTTGCGAATTGGACTCATGCGTTATATAATGAATAACGTATGATTCTAAATTTTTGCCAATACTTGTAGGGGTAGTTACATTTAAAAAAGACATATGCAGGACCGTCAAAACTATTATAATATTATACAATGGATCCTTAACACTACAGCAACTTACCGTAGGGCGTGCTAATGTAATAAATATACATTGTGTATGTTAATTTAATAACTATTTTACTTGAAAAACTACATTGGAGAAAAATTTAAAATCAACCTGAAAAGCACACGAGGACCCCATTTACCAGACCAGACAAAACATGACTAGGCCTCATCATTTATCTTGAATAACCCTAAGGTGTTTTTAAAATTATAAATTAATTCATGCTAAAATAAAGAAAGTCTAGTTTATCAAGCGTAGATTTAATACTGTTTCTAATCGTAAAATTGATTTTGTGGACGGCATAATAGTATTTGATTACAATGAGTTATTATTTAAAACTAAGAAACTTTGTATTAACTTACACTGAGTAAAGTAAACAACGTTATTTGATAGATTAAATTTCTTTACTATTGTTTCTTGGTAGAACTGCACATTAATAATAATTATTCTGAATTTAGTTTTACCATTTAATTAAAAAAATTCACTAGTGACCGGATTTTTTGTGTTCAATATCTTCAGTTTGGTAGGAGGCTAAACAAATTATCATGTTATTTATATTATACAAGTGAAAGCAGAGCCTATTAATTAAAATTCAATATAATTAAGGGAATAAAATCGTTTTATTTTATTCATATTTAATGCATTAACTTTGTGGTCAAACATTTTGATAAATGTTATTAAATGTGTGTATGAGTATATAACCACTTACTGAATCGTCTATGTCTACCGGTTTCGAGACGTACAGGACGCTTATTGAACCAACATGCAAAACCCACTATACACGAAGAGACGGGTACGTCTCGAAACCAGTAGACATAGAAAAGTCGGTAAGTGGTTTTATACAAATATTTAATAACATTTAGTCAGCTAGTTTTACTCAAACAAATTTAAGAATGAAATAATGATAATTTTGTGAATTAGGTATTTTATAAGAACACGTGTAAAAAATAAAGTTTTATAGTAAGGATGTATTTAAGTCTACTTTATTGAAATTTTGTAAAAACTATAACTTCGACAATGGATGATTGCTCTTTCGAATGCGCGTTCAGCCGTGACCCGTCCGGGGTAATTGAGTAATTCTCTGAAAGCAAAATTACCGGCAGTTAATTCTTATCGAAAGATATCATTATTTGTATTTTTATGGATACACTAATGGTAAATGAATGTGTGGAAACTGATCGTTAAAAATAAATATAAATTTAAATAAATAGTATTTATAGTATATGTATGTCCTCTGTGTCCGAGCGGATAAAGAATCAGTTCCTCAATCCTGGACGAGCGATTTCAACTCGATGGATACTTTCAGGTAAAAATCTTGAATCATTAAATCAAGTGGAGATAAGTCCGCCTCGCAAAGAGTGGTTGGCGCGTTCGCCTACCATGCTTGAGAACCCGAGTTCAATTCTTGGGAAGGTCGACATGAAATATTGATTAGAAAGGTGCTTAGACACTGCAGTATTTAATTTTCTTGGACTAGCATCTGGAGCGAAAGACTCATTAGCTTACTTTAATGTAACAAATGATCAATTTCTCAGAACTGTGTATTTTGGTATTTTCCAGTCAGTGGCAACCTATGGTATAGTGGGCTGGGGAGGTTGCGCTGCGTCTTTCACGAACCCCCTAATAAACGTACAAAAAATAATTCTAAGGAGGCTGCGTTGTCCCCCCACTTTCCCATCTGATACATTGTTTCAATATTCATGAAGGTACTGGACATTAGACAATTTAAAAAAAAAAGAATCATTGACACATTTCTGGTCATGCGGCTACAAGCGTAGATCCCAGCAGAATGCGTGTACGAGGTTTTCCAGTAATTTGAATCATTTAATTCTAAACTCACGTACGACGTTTGCTCAGAGGATTTTTTGTTTTTTTGTGGCCGTAAGAGTGTTCAATGTCCTAGATGAACATATTAAGCTCTCCAAAACAAAAGTCACTTTCGGGAGGAGTGTAGAAGTGTCGATTTTGTCTAAGAGAAGAGACTGCTGCGAGAAATTGCATATATTTATATGCTATTAAGCTTGTTGTCCAGATGCCCTTTGAAATATATGTATGTTTATGTAATAATATAAAAAAAAAATTCTTGCTATTATTTAATTATGTACGTGCTTCCACTTTCCATTATGTTGTATCCCAACTCAACATAAGGTTCTTGGCCTCATATAGTTAAGATACGTTATTATTATATTTTTTTGTAATACATATGTATGTATTTGTATGAATGAATAAATAAATCAATTATAAACGCTACGTTTTGTATGTTAATGCAGTGCTCTATGTCTCCATTGCGTATGGAAGATATGAAGATGATTTTTTTTTAAAGTTTTTGTTATTATCATAGCATTATTTGATTTGTATTGTGTAAATTGGAAATAAAATTTTAGCTCATATACAGAGAAAAGATATGTAAAACAAGTTTTAAAAATTGACCCGTAGTTAAATATTTTTTGATCTCATGGATTGTGTACCTTTACCAATAAAAACAAGGTAAACAGTTGCTTTAACTGAAAATTAAATACACCCAATAAATCATACTTGAACGTTTTACCTAAATTACGAATATGATACCTGTTGTCAAGGTATTTTCAAACAAATGTAGGTACCTACTCAGAAATTAAGGGCATAAATACTTTCACTAAACACGTACCAGATTACCTATAAAAGCATGAAGATTCCATCGATACACAATATTGTTTGTTATAGAGTGAACAGCGAGTATCAAACATATCGATTCATGGCATTTCTACGTTGTACAATTTTTGTAAAGGCCTTTTTCACTATACCGTTTTATTAGTATATTATTTCACTTTCCGAAAATGATCCACAAAATGTGTTGTTAACTCTTGAGTGGCTCAACGTCACACTAGCCGACAAACGATACAAGACTAGATATATCTTCTTATTTTTTTAATGATAAAGTTGTGTTTTTGTTACCTTCAAATTGATATTTTCACACCGAATTTGAAAAGTTAAATTCGTAAAACTTTTATTATTAAAATTAATCCTTCCTACTCGAAGAATGAATGAGAAGTCAATACAACAATAAATATTTATGAGCGAGAGCACGAAGATAGAACTCATAACAAGGAAAACAAAGACGCTGCTCTGTGGCCGGTGTTTGTGTGAAAAAGAGTCATTAAGTTATTGACAGTGATGGGTCATGCACGTATGTAAGATGACGTGCGTATTTATGATTTCTAATTTATTTTGTCATAACAGAGCTAAGTTATTTGTTTTTTTTTTTTTTTTAATTATCAAAAGGAATTATTAAACAATATGTTCCAATGAGTTTTTTTATCTCAAATGTCTGAATTTAAAATTGTTCGGTCATTTGCTTGTGATAACACGATGTTATAACACCGCGGGTAAAGGATATATTTACCACAGTCTTTTAAGAGTTAAGATCTTTAGAATACAAGCTCAATAAGAACAACATTATTTTTTCTGACCATTGTTAGGTAATTTGTTTCTATTTAAGGTAGTTTTAAGCATTGGTTCTTTATGTTGCTGATTAAATGGATGACAAAAAACTAATCATAAGAACTAGTTTATTACTCAGCTATTAGTAATTTTGTTAAAATGTAATATTTATCATCATGAAGTTACTTTAATCATCATTTTAATATACGAAATTATTGTTCAAAATATGCTTTGATCTTTCAGAGAGTATCTGTCAAATTTAATATTACATTATCGAAATTGCAATAAAGTTTTACTGACGACGGATTTTGTATACCTGTCTGTTATGTACGAGTATGTAGATAACACATTTCGCTGCCTTAGTTCTTGTATGTTCAAAAGACCATTTTGCAAATTTTACAAGGGACATTTTATTTACTATTTGTTTCTTTTTTGGGTGATGCCGTGTGTGTTGGATTTGTTTCGACGTTTCGGCTACCATTGCAAGAGCCGTTTTCAGGTTCAACTGAGTGTGAAGATTCTGTTCTAGAAATGGTAGCCGAAACGTTCGGATAAATCCAACACACACGGTATCACGCAAAAAATAAACATATTGATAGCAGTGACCGTGAAAACCTTCGCACCTATTTGACATTTAAATCGTTTTTAAAGTCAAATAAATAAAATCAGTAAGTGGAGATTGACTTAAAAATGCTGAAAATACTATTTACTAACGGAAAAAATAATCCCTCTTTAGCTACATGGACGCGTAATAAGATAATAAACATATTGGCATTAAAAACTTAATTTAAAAAAAAAAATAGTCTATCGAACCTTTAGTGAGAAGTGATTTGTATTTTTGCAAATCAAAATTACTTTGTGTACAGTATATAATATTTGCATCTCATTTTTTCAAATTTCAATACCATTTTTGACTAACACAATGACCGAGCTAGAAAAAATATATATTTTATATGATCGATTTTTTCCATATTTAAACTATAGAAAAGGTCGATCATATAAAATATCTAGGTATGCACATTGATAGTTACTTAAGGTGAAACATACACGTAGATAAAACAGCAACCAAACTAAGGAAAATGATATATTTATTTAAAAACATTAGAAACATCATAAACAAAGCAAATTTAATTAATGTATACTATGCTCTAGCACAATCAACTATTAGTTACGAAATAATAGGATGGGGAGGAACAAATAAAACTACATTAGAGCCACTGATAAAAGCCCAAAAAGCCTTACTAGGAGTAGCTAGCAAAAAGCTTTACCAATACTCTACAGACTGACGTTTTACAGAATTTCCAGTACTAGACATAAGACAAATATACATAAAGACAATTTTAAGACATTTCCATCAAAATCCTGACAGACATAATGACGGACGACAAATTTACGACACGAGGCAAAGACAAAAGACAATACTTCTGCTCCCAAAGAAAAAAATCAAATTACGGACAAAGGCATTATACTTTTCTGGCCCCTAAGCTATACAACTTTTTCAGCAAGGACATATTGGCGAACAAAATGAAAAACAATATTTTCAAAGCTAGAGTACATAAACGGATTGCTAAAAAGACTAAACAGGAAGCTGAGGAATATGTTTCATATATATGAATGTAATTTTAGTTTCTTGAAAATCCTTTTTCGTTTTATTGATGTAAGTATGTTTTAATTTTTTAAATTTTTATTTCTTTTGAATTTTTACACAATTGATGTGAAATTATGTACAATTATGTATAAATAAATAATACACTGATACTCCGGAACGTGCCTGTGGGCCAGTGGAGTGGCTATATTTATAAAAAAAAATATATATATATTGAATGTACCTACCTATTGTATAAACATTTTTGTAAACTATGTATTTGTATTTTATATTGGATTAAATAAATAAAAATAAAAAAAAGTCATCACTTAAATAACCAACTAACGTCAACCATATAAATGCTAAGACTTCCCCCTTTCTTTCTTTAAAAAAATTTTCGTCTTTGACTTTCAAATAAAAAACATCACAAAATTTTATCTAAAATATAATTAATTCAACTTAAAAATAATGACGTATAACATATGTTTAGATTTGGGTAGTAGTCCCGTGGATAGTGTTGCTGACTCATGGATCAAAATTCCGAAGTTCAAATCCCACTCTTCTTGAACTTGATTACCATTTCCTAATAGTGAATTATTTACGACTCGTTAAAAATGATTATGAAAATTAAAATGTTTCGGTAAATTATAAAAACTTAAGTATTTACTTATTGCTTAAGAAAAATAAAAAGAAAATAGAAGAAATTGGGATTTTCGTATAAAGGCAAGTGAATTTAACAAAGTTGCCACGTAAACCAGCCAAACTAAAACATTTTTACTCTCTTCTGTAAAATTTTCTCCATCTCTGTTGTAATATATTATTTTTGTAACTCTTTAGGGAGGTTAATCCAGTCCTTAGCCATAAAAACTTGGACAAACTCAAAACATTAATAAAAATAATTCATAATCTACTAACAATAAAGTTGATTACAATAACATTTAGTTTCATCATTATGGTTTACGTACAGCCACGTATAATTTTGCTTAAAATCCACCCTTATTGGAAATGTTTACCCTTTTTCATAGTCAATCCTTTGCCATATAAAAGTATAGCATCATTACCGATTGTGATGCATCGGTGGTCATTCCGTACTGCACTGGGAGTGCACATTGCACATGTATTAGACAATGGAGGATAGCTTCATACATGGACGCATGCGAATTGCTAACGAGAATCTAGATGACTGAACCACACAAGGGCCAATTACACTGAACGCTTTGTCTTCATTCTACACAACACATACACATGAGAACTGCACATGTGCACAGGTCACCCACCTGGACCTTTACCACGTGCAAAACTTAAAAATTGCCCAACTGACCAATATTTTATTCTCCGCAAGATTATTCATTTCCAGTTTACAACATTTTTTATCATAGCAACTTATATGATCTTGAACGAATCCAGAAAAATAATATATTTAAAAGTTTATTTATTTTATACATGGACTAGTCCAAATACAACAGTTATATAAAGAAACGTATGTACAAGAAACTAAATAAAAATAAGATACAAATGTAAAGCAAAGACACAAGGGCAATATAATAATGGTATACAATTTATTCATACACACAATAAACATATAAAATTTCAAGCTAACCCATGACAATGAATTGTCATCCTACACTGAGTTAATGGCGAAGAGATCTACGAAATGTTGGAAGATCTATCCCAAAGAATTCCAAGTTGTGTGACGAATTGACTAGTCTACACATTCTGGACATTGAGGCATAAAAACGAAAGTTTAAAAAAAAATATTCAATAAATAATAACAGATTTTGACACCTTGTAACACGGTTGGGAACATGAAGCGAAATCGATTGTAGCAGAGATGACACATCGCTTATGGCACTTTTTTATAAGATATATTCGATATATATAAGGCACATCTCTTTTAGAAATAACAGTTCTGCCAATTGTTTCGTTGACATACCGTAAACCGGAAATCTTTTCCAACTGTCTTATCATTGGTTGATTCACATGAACTAGTGACGTCGTTCAAAGAAGTTCATATTTATTGAGATATATTTTTCTTTATCATGCATTTAAAAAAAAAAACTATGCCTCACAATTCAATGCTTTAATTTTTAATGCGCGTAAGAAAACGTTTTTGTTTTTCGATATCCAGTAGGGTTGAAATTCCTCATTATCTAAATTGGTTGAAAGCTTAATTTTTGTAAATTTTATTACTGTTACTGTTACTGTTTTTCGTATAATAATAATTTCCCTGCTCACATCCAGTGCACAGCGTACCGCTTTGCTACCCCAAAATCATCAAATCTGGATCATTTCTGTTGCTTGAAATAAAAGGTGATCAGTCATACGCTTCAGGAGCCAGTCCAGAAACAATGAATATTGCAGTAGGAATATAACCAAAGGCTTCAAGCATGGTATACAAGCATGCCCAGTACTTATTACCCTACTAGGCGGACTTAACTCCACTCGATTTATTTTTTCAGGATCGCTTGGGAGTAACTATCGAGTCGATTACACTTTTGCATAGTTCTGGTACTCTATCATAGCACTATATTCTTTACTCGCCTAGACACAAAATAAAAATTATAACTAAATAAAAAAATAAAACCTAACAAAATTAACGACGACGTGATTACAATTATTACACATTCGATTTGTTTATCGTTGCGTAATACAATATCCACTACACTTGATAAGGTATCCAATATCCGTTCCAATACCTATTTGAAATCGACCATTAACCCATTGTGCTCAAACTTCAAATCTACATAGAGAATCCTGTACAAGTGTCTGTATGAGGTACATAACACGTATATACTCGTACTTGGGTGAAAACCAGGGCAGTGGTTCTAAATGTGAGAAGATAAATATCAAACCATTCTGGCTGTATTTTTAATAGAAAATACCAAATTTCAAAAATCCATTAATGTATGACTAATGTTTTAATAAAAGTATTGCAAAAGTTTATTTGCCATGTAGTAAATACGCAAATAAGCACATGCTTCGTTTCTCCCGTCAACCTCCAACTGGGGTAGG
The DNA here is from genome assembly GCF_059751315.1 of Micrasema longulum. Lineage (NCBI taxonomy): Eukaryota > Metazoa > Arthropoda > Insecta > Trichoptera > Brachycentridae > Micrasema > Micrasema longulum. Next base: position 87,983 of record NW_028277223.1, read on the forward strand.
TGCTCCACCACCAGGAACCAGCAAAATCCTACATGTCTGTCTTGCTACCGGTTTACCAGAAGATAAGCAAATAGATCAGTTCACTTTCAACAAAAGCTTCATACATCATGATATAAATTATAAAACAAATACCAACAATAACATAAACATAAGGAACTGATTAAAAAATAACTAAAATTTTTAGATTTCGTTGATTAATACTGTAAAATTTACTCGCCTTGTTGGTCATAGACTCATCTTAATTTCCATATCAGCACCAAATGGTGCATAGGGTACTGTGATGATACACTAAATCCGGGGTATCTTGATCATATGAGTGATTCATTATACGTTTCTTCTTTTCTCTTCAGTAATCAATTGCAGAGAAGTTCACATAAAGGTCTAAAGCCAAAATTCCTTTTGTTACCTAACAATACTCAGATAAAGGTAGCCATTAATCAAAATCCACACGTGAAACATTAATATTGTATATTATGAGCAGGGGCAATAATACTGCTCCGATATGAAAAATATCATAGACGCTTATCACTTCATGTACCATTTAGTTAAGGACAATTGTATTAAACATTAAAGCGTAAAATCACTTTAATATTTCTTTCAAGTTTATTTCAGAAATCCAACCCAGAACCTCAAGCATGGTAGATGACAGTAGCGGTATTTTCAAAGAAGTCTTTAAGCCGGGCTTGCCTATTTATTTATTGTTTTAGTTCACCAAATCTTGACCAAACGCTTAAAATTTTTATTTCGTTGTTTAAATTTCACGCCGCGTAAGAATACGAGACCTGTTCGACGTTCTTACTGTTCGCATCCCAATATCCGAGCCATATGAAGTTCACGTGCGCGAACGACACTATGTCTTCTTATCTCGCTCACTCATGTTGGTTTCTTATGGGGATTTTTTTATAATGCAATTCGCATGTGATACAAAACAGTAAACTTATACTTTTTTTGTCTGTATATGTTTACTTTTCTATGGGAATCTGAAGCCAGCTTCTTTACGGTAAAGTTACCAAAGAGCGCTTCTCGTATTTTGTATTGAACGTACTTTACGTTGTTTGTTATGCTTTTTTTACGGAATTCGATAAATTGAAACGCTTATTTTTATACAAATTGATTGAAGACTCGTACTGATTAAAATTTATATTAATTCACTAGCATTTTTGTGCTAACGTCATGTATGAAATGAGTTTGGAGATGGCCAACGTTCCCTTTTTATTTGCCTATCGACAATGAAGCTTTTCCGATATCAATGATAAATTTTCAAAACTTATAATATTAGAAATCAAACACTGATTTGAGTCTACTGAACACTTTATTTTATTTTTACAAATATAAACGTATAAAAATAAAAACTTCCGAAATTCAAATATAAATATCTAAATTCCCCATTACCTGTTAAACACTTAGCCTCGCCCTTAACCATTGGTTTTCCCTCAATTATGATTAATATACATGCTATAGTTCATAAGATTATTTTTATTTTCTACTTAAGTACCTTGAATTATATAACTATATAAGGACATTCAATCCATAGTATCTTCACATTCGTTTGAAAATGCCCTAACAAGGCGAAACAATTGTCACGAAGTTTTTATTTTTATATGTTTATATTTGTAAAAATATAATAAAGTGATCAGTAGACTCAAATCAGTGTTTGATTTCTAAAATTATAAGTTTAAATATGGAGTTCTACAAAATAAACACCAAATCAATCAATAAATTATCAATATCATATTTATGTATCTATGGGTTCCGATGACTATTATTTATCTCTACGCGTGCTTTATTATATTGATATTACTTATTGGTAATTTTAATATCTGAGGAATAACTGTAATGTAAAATAATATTTTGTTTCCCTTATTTAAACGAACTCGGAAAGATTATCCTATTCATATTTTCATACGATATTTTTATTTGTCATAATATGCCTTCTGGTTACTTTGTACCCTGTACAACTATAGTGAAGAAAGCAAACATCATGTTTTCACATACATGAATTTATCATTATTCCTTTCCTGCACCTAATAGTGCATAAAGCACTTCATTGGTATACCAATCGCGGTGTATCTTGATAACGTTTGTTACATGAAGGTAAAATGCTCAGTTTTAGGCTTCAGGTACCAGTCCAGGGACAATTACATATATTCGTGAAAAAAAAACTTTTAAAAATAAATATTTAATATCAACCATGTCAGAAATCAAACCCGAGACCTCTTGCATGGTAGAAAAATGCGCTGACCACTATACTGTGAGGCCGGCGAGGCTTTGAATTACACCCCAAGTGGAACAAAAAAATATATTAATACGCTTGCTTTACTGGTAAACCCTAGGCACGCTACTGGTAGCTACATATCGAGACGGACTCATCTCCAATCTATTTCTTTTTTTTATCCTAACATGACGTGATTACTTGAAATTTTTATTGAAATAAAACCAAAATCTAACACAAATGTTTTAGACTCGATGGTTATTCTCAATACATTTATTAGGTGTTCCAAATTTGAAGCATTTTCAGGGCTACTGGACATTAGTATGTTCCCAAGCTGTACATGAACGTATATACATTTTGTGATCAACATATCGTATGTCTTGCTGTTGAGCGGGATAATTAGCCCAGTTAGGCTTCCTCAATACAATATTCAAGTATCCCACTGTACAAAGCATCTGAAGTCCCTCAAATGATGAATAGCATGAGCGGTGTATAATGTTACAGCATAGTTCGCGGGTCTAACCCTTGAGGTTTATACCTGTGGGGGAACAATTCACCCGGGCCTAATGTGGACGATGTAATTGCGTATTTCATGTCTCCAACAATATTATAACTATACCCTAAGCGATAATTAATTATAACCCTTATGCCTATGTTTCTATCTATTTATTTCGTAAAATATAAAAATATTTCACATTTATTTATTTATACTTGGTTACGCTTGAATGTTTACTGCCATTTATATGTTTTGTTTGTCGGCTTTTCCTTGAGAAGTAGGAACCTGAGCAGCCTGGCAGTACCTACCGCATTGCAACAATTCACAAATTCCATATTCAAATAAAACACACATCCGTATTTTTTCTTCAAACAAATTATGTCTTCTGTTATCCGCACTATAAAATACTAGCAAGAAATAATATTCGTACCGCTATCTTGCAATAGGAAGTTACCGCTTAAGTGTCAGCATTAATATCATCACCGCAACCAATAATCCTGATACACCAAACAGAATAAGAAAGAACTTGACATCCGCATCATTCCCGCATTAATATCTGGTGGAGCAAGGGGGAACACTTCAACACAGGTGAGTCGATTTCCATTGCATATTAAGTGGCAGAAAACGTTCTTAGTAACGTGTTTGTTGGCTGACCTTGTTGGACCATCTTGGATCTGTTCATGCGCTCTCTAAGCCATCGAGGAATTAACTTTTGCGCCTCTCTCTCGCGTCACCAATACTTTTACATTGTTTGTATTATTTTTTATACAAAATAATGTTCTCTCACTGAGGTGTCCCGTGCCGAGGGAAACATTTTACAAAATGTAAAAACATGCCTTAAATTTGACATTTAACAAAGTTAACATGATAATAACAACAAAAAAACGTAATTAATCCAATTAACCTAATTATCATTAGTATAAAATACATTAAAAAACTGAAATGATCATACAAAACAACCAATTTATATAGATCAATAAAACAAATTTCATAAACAGTACACACATTTTACCTATTTGGCTTGATCCACTCATTGATCCGTGCGCAACCCACCTCCACTATTCGTTTCTTAATAGCAATTTTATATTGTGAGAACTTACTAATTGTCCTTATGGATAATGGAAGTAGATTTTACACTTGAACCGAGTAGTAGGCCAATCCTCTTTGACCGAAGGTTGTATTTTTTTTTGCAGCATCAGGGTGGAGTATCTAGTAACTCTTGTATTTGTAACGGAAGGTAGAGAATAATGTTTACGTGCGTATAGTAACAAAGCTTTTACATAAAGTGGTTTTATCGATTTTACATTAAGATTTTCAAATATACTGAGAGAGCTAGTTCTGATTGGGACTCTATGGATAATTTTTATTCAATCTTTTTGTGCAATTATTATTTGCTTGATCAGTGTGTCATTTGCACATCCCCATCCAATTATCCCATATTCCAAAACTGATTGAGTTATTGCGTAATATATTTTTACAAGTTCTTTAAGGCTAATTATACGAGTATTTCTTATAGTTTTAAAAAGGTAAATTAGCTTTTTCAATTTATTTTTCATATGTTCGATTTGATAAGTCCATATATACGAACAGAATACTAAGAAAGCATGTACATAAAAACATATTTAAACATTTTCGATGTTTTTAAATATTTATCATACAAAAGTTGACCGAAAAAATAAATGACATATTTTACGTTGCGTGATAATAGCAGGCGTTACTCAGGGGTGATTATGTGGCTTTATGAATTTAAACAGTGCTAATTAATATCGAGTGTCTGAGTGATTCCGAAACATCAACAGGCCAGGAGGCCCAATTGCTGTGCTGAATCACATCAATGAACACCCAGACTTGAGAAAAATCACATTTTAATTTTTGTGTTCTCACTGGGAATCAAACCCAAAACTTTCCGTAGGTGAGTAAACGTCTTGATCACTACACTGTGGAGGCCGCTTTATCATTAACGGAAGACATATTTCCAAGTGATACCGAAGCATCCTGAATGGATAACGTGCGGGTATTTACTAATATGCGTCCAGGGATTGTAAAAAAAATACAGTGAATTTAATAAAAAATAAATATTTTACATTGACCCTGCCAGAAACTTAACCCGGGACCTCAAAAATGGTTGGCGAACGCGCGAACTATTACACTATGTCAATGAAACTAAAAATTTTTTTTAAATATTTTTGTTCAAAACATTAATTTTGCAGTCAAATATTTTGAATGCATGGTAGTAAATATAAGTATTTAACCATTTACCGACTTTTTATGTCTACCAGTTTGGAGATATACCCGTCCCGTCATCAAGACACTCACTACACCAACATGCAAATACTATAGTACACTTTCACCTTAACCATCACCATGGCATAAATAGTACATTTACCATAACATGCACTGCATGTTCGGACATGATGGTGTTTGCATCTCATTCAACTCTGAATGTTATTTATGTATTTTTTCGTAAATACTATGTATACTGCGGTGATGGTAAAGGTAAAAGTGTATTTTAGTATTTGCATGTTGGTGAAGTGAGTGTCCTGACGAAGAGACGGATACGTCTCAAAACCGGTACACATAAAAAGTCGGTAAGTGGTTAAATAAAAATATCAACTAAGATTTATATTTAATATTTTTAAAATAGCGGTAATTTGAAGAAACTGTTTAACTTGTATGCATCATCATCATCACCCTATTTGTACCTAGAGTGCATAGGTCACTGCATGGTCACTGTAATTGCTGCGTTTCTAGATCATTTTGGATAAATGAGAGGTAAGGTGATCAGTTTTTTGCTTCAGGCGCCTGCCCAGGAACATTGAAATATTGCAGTGTAGAACCACTTTCAAAACCAATATTTCTAATCTAAGTAGATTCGCCAGGGATCAAACCCAGCACCTCAAATAGGTAGGAAAACTCGTCAAACAATACACAACAAGGTGGACTTTTCTGTACTCAATTTCGTTTTTCCATTGTAGCCATTTCGTCAAAAACGCTTGTCCGTGGTTCTGGTTCTTTTTCACACTCAGAACTGTAGTCTGTATCCACTCCGACATTAAATGAAAGATTATTTAACTTAAAAATCCAATTGGTATCGTAAATACATAAGTACATTATGGTTTCAATATTGATTCATTCAGTTTGAAGGCGCCAAGTCACAAGTTGGCAAGTAATGTACCAACTTGGTAAAGTACACAAGTGAAATTTCACATGGTGGTATACTTATATACTGCATGAGCAAAGTTTGCTAAAGAATTTAAACATGAGCTTAAAGTTTTTTCCCAAAATTAACTTACTTCAGACACGTCCTGAACTTTATTCGCTGAAGTTTGCATTAGATTATCTAGAAACATTTTGACCGATCGCGTAGTGGATGCTTTCAATGTGTTAAGAGGCTAGAGGTTTTGTAGCGTAAACAAAGCACTATGTTTAACTTGGCGAAGTTAAGACCGAAAAACTTATCTCTTAAGCTTGTTTAAAAATTCACAATTTCAGATTAATTTAATGACAATGACAAGTTAAAAGCCCCGAAAATGCCTTGATGTTTAAGCTCCAAGATAAAATTCTACGAGAGGTAAATTTCAATACCAGTCTTTAGTGTAAATTCTGGAAAAGGAAATCAAATAGAGATAATTCTACCTCGTTGTATAGTAGATGGCGCATTCGCCTACCAGCTTGACGTCTTAAGTTCAATTCCTGACAGGGTGGACGTAAAATATTTATTTTTAAAGGTGATTCTACCATTTGCATTACATACAGTTGGCCTTGTGTCATAGTTCCGATAGCGTATGATTGATCACTTTATCTTCTATGTAAAATAAAGCATCAATTCTACACACCACTAGGTTCTGGGTGTGGATAGGGGAATGATGATGGTGATGATTGTTCTAAAAACATTTGGACAAACTTAAAAAAAAAAAATTCAAACGTAACTAATTTTCTATTTTATATTTTCGTCAAATTTGGTTTGAAGCATTGGAAACATTAAAAATGTAGAGTTCAGCATATACGAGTAAATGATAAATATAAATTTGTATTTGTTTTTTACTAATAATGGCATCCGATGGCAGTTTACATGATCTACATTTCTGTTTTTAAAAAAATTACCTAAAGACTCAATTTTTCAAAATAATGAAACAAGAAAAAAAATTCTCACAGTTCGTAAAGGGTAGATGTTAATTAATTACAGTAGGCTTTCAACTTTCCCACATAATTGATTCCTTAAAATGTGTGCCAATGTTAAGTGTTCCAATGTCGAAAGATGTAAAAAAGGTCACCAAAACTGTATTTTATATTATTTTGTTATCAGAGGCGTGTTTAGTCGCTTTAAGGTGGTTTCCTTATTAACTTGTCAAGAGTTCGTTGTACATCATATTCTGAGTCTTTTTTTATCGCCCTACTTGCATATGATTTAATTTAATGTTCTCTATTGGGATCCCATTCTTTTTAACTATCAAAAAAATTTCAAAATGGATGAAGGCCTCATTTATATTTTTGATTGTTAAAGTCTTGACGATTTCATCGGTTTGATCTTTCTCGAGTTGTTTCTCAATTAAGTATTCATTTGGCAGAGGTTCTGAATGAGATTTAATCAACGGAACATCTTATTTGTTGACACCCAAGTTTAATTCATGAATTAGGCTAACAATTTCATATGTAAAGGTTTCAGAGTTTATACGTGTATGATTTATATTATAAATTGTAGTGCTTTCACACTTATAGATTACGCAGACAGGGTATAGTCTAAGCTTATAACCGAGTTGCACAGTTTAAATGCTTCCAAAGTTTCTTCTAAATAAAAAATCTCTCATCATTTGTGGGCATAAAATTGTTTCCAGAAACTCTTTGTAGTTGACTTGTTTATTTCAATATTGCTTTTTGCATTCCACAACATTATAGTTCTTCCAAAATTATCCTAATGCGGGCACACATTCTCTGTCAGTTTCTGAATTGGCCAAACTTATTATTTTTCCTTAAACATTATCATTCCAATGTAGTTTTTTCTATTTGACTACGAGAGCAACTCCGTGGAAGCAAACATTTTTTGTAATATCGATAAAAACCTATAAATACATCATTTCTTTAAATGTGCGAAATAGCAAAGTGTGCAAATTTAGATTGTACGTTAGTCTAGGACCACCTTTACTGAAAATAAAAAGATACTTTTTAATATGTTAAAGGGGTTTAAAACTGTTATATCTCTAAAAATCATTTTTTGAAATCATATTTTATATCCTCTACGCTTCATATGTTTATTGAATTTGGTAGTGATTCAAGACTGACAGATAAAAAAATATTTTAATAATCACAAAGTTAGTGCCTCGAATTTAATTTTATTTATTGAGATATTATTTTTTTTATATCTAAATGTGAATACAAAAGCTTCTTTGTTACGGTGTGTTATTCAACTCTTGGACAAAATAATCTGGCCCACAGTTTTGTACGTCCGTACTAAGGTTTTACCTTTTCCTAACAATGGAAAGTTCTGCTTGACTTTTTTCAGAGTCTGGGTACATTTATTATATTCACAAACCGGCACCACGCTAGAGGAGGGATTTTAAAGTCAGCAGTTAATTTACACAATGCTTTTAATGTAGGTTACAAAATGAAATAATCAAAACTATTAGGTGTTAACTTAAGTTGTGTCCGTTTTTATCTAAATTAAAAAATGAACACTCAATGTAAAACGAAATGGTAGGCCGTTCGAAATATATTTTTTGCTCTACAAGGTATTGTGTTTACTTACGCTATACATATTATTATTTTTTCGTAATAAAAAATAAAAATATTTACGTTCTTATGAATTAGCCAAACGTTTTTATTTTTGGGGCTATTTTCAACGAGTTGTAAATAACTCAATATTAAAAAATGGGAACCAAATTGTGGTTGAGCGGGTTGCGAACCTTGGACCTCTGATCCGTGAATACGTGACACTAGCCACGGAACCACAACTCGGTTCAAATATGAATACAAAATAAATTATTTTATTTGATTACGAGTCTTAAAATGGTATGTCTAGTAGTCAAAAGTATTTTCGACAACTAATTCTATTTGCTTTCAATCGAAGGAATATAGCTGACAAAGATGCTCGCTATATTTGTGCAGTTGTCGGTAAAGATACTTTGAATTAAAAGATAGCTCATCTATGCTTTTTGCGCGTCGAAAGTCAAACGGCACTACAGCGTCACTGCACTTCAGCGGCGCTGCACTTTAGCGACGCTACGCGACAAAATTATGATAGTAATTTACTAGTTAAATTAGTTTTTTTTCTAATCTACCTCTGATTTAATAGTAACATAAAGCAAAACGTCTTTTTTAAAATAATTTATTCAAAAATCCCTTTAAAAATAATAAAAAATGACTTTTTTGTTTATGAAAACAATTACTTCACACATATTTATTATTTAAAAATGTGTGTAAAAAAGTTTGTCAAAGTGGGGGAATTATTGGACACAGTCCGATGTATTCAAATATGATTCTACGCTTTTCTGAACTATTCTTAATTCTATGCTTCATTATTTAAATACGTAAGACAGATGTACGAAGTCTCGTATCATCTGTAAGCTCGCGTTACACCAAAGCCACACAAGAGTTAACATAATACTAGTAATGTATTTCGTAATCATAATATTACGTAGGTAGCATGTATTCGTTAGGTTTTTAATTTACTATTTTCTATCACAAGATATCTGCCACCTTATTAGTTGCTTCATTTAACCTGCCGGAAATCCGAAGGTTCTAGGTCCGTCCCTAAAATAAGGATCTGTATTTCGTTTTGGAAGGATACATTTAGTACAATAAGTAGTAAAGAGAAGGATGTCAAATCTAACGATAATATAAGTTACGGATTTTTGTTGGTTAAATTATTTTATTTACTTTTAACTGGCGTCCTTGCCCCTTTGGATCAATGTCGATTTTTGTTTATTCCACTAATCACGCGTTTTTTGCGGAAGTAACCCCCCTTCCTCTGTACCTTCCTTTAGTCGAGGTGCGAATGTGCCAGTGAGAGTATGTGTCGATCGACCTAGTGAAAATAGCATTTTAAACAAGCAAGTGGGTCCAGCGGGGCTAAGACACCATTTACGTAACCTTTTGTTTTATAATATATCCACCATGGACAAGCAAGTTGCCGGCCGAAGCAGTACCGGGGCTCATACCACAGACCAAGAAGACGAAATGGAACAGTGGCTTCTCGAACAACTCACTGATAATTATCCTACATCATCAGTGGTGAAAACAAGTCCTGGAGCGCAATAATAGGAAAATATGTTTGTGTGTTCTGGCAAGCGTGCGAAGACAATTCATTTAGGTTTTATCCCATTTGAAACACATGCACTGTCAGAGTATACAAAATCTGTTTCAATTAGTAAAAAAAAAAATATTTTACCCATTGTTATTTCTATGGTTTATATGTTTTTTTTTTTTTTTTTTTTTTCTTAAAAACATCCTTTCTTTTGTAAAAATATGTCATTAATTTGAGAACAAAAAAGTTTTAGTAAGTTTTATCGGTCAAATGACTGAAAACTGTTTGTCAATATTGTTGTTTAAGAACAATTAAAGTACATTTTTTGTAATTTAACAATGTTTTATTTACCAATTGACAGAATGTAAACCGTGTAATTATAAACAAAAATCAAAATAAAATCGAACTCATGACATTTTTTTTTTTTTTTTTATAGGGTGGGTTTTATGTGACTCGAACGCCAGTAACTTAATTTTTTACCACGACACCAGCTAAGAGTTAAAAAAGAACAAAGAATAGTATTATTCATAAAGATAAACCTCAATTGAGAAAAAATAAACAAATTGTTTAATTTTTTTCTTACATCTCATATATAAAACAGCCAAACATTTATTGAGTACAGAAAAAGAACAAATGTATCAACAATATTTTGAATCTTTCCTTATTTTTGTATTCAAGAACTGGATTCAACCCCTTTGAGAGTTATAAATATTATATTAAAACAGAAATCAAGAAAATTTTAAAGAAGGATTTTTTTAAGCCAATCAACAGGCCTATGAAAGCCCTAATAGATTGGTTTTATTATGTAATCCTATGAACTTTTATTCATTTATTTAACACTTTATTAACATATACAATATATATATATATATAAATATATATATAAGGGCGGGCATATTGCTTTAAGGCAATTTCTTACTACCTACCAAAACCGTTCAGTTTGAGAAAATTACAAATACATGGACATATTGAATCTTACAATTTTAAACTAAAATTAAAAACAAAGATCAAAAAAATAAAAATATGTAAAAAATTAACACTATACTGCGAATATAAATAAAACTTTATACTTAACTTAAACAATCTTAGAATCTAAAATTGTAAATAAACGAATACAAAAAAACATTACGTAAGTATTTTGATTAAGAATAAACAACATTCACCTTAAATTCAATAGTTTTAAACAAACATTTTATTAGTTAAATAAACTCTTGATGCTTTTTTTAGGAAAAAACCATCAGTAGCAGATATTAATGTTGATAAACGTTTTGATGTTATTTCAATTTATACAAGAAAATGCTATGGAGGCAAATTGTGAGTTTACCAAGGCGATATTACCGTGGTGTTGACTTATTATTTACGAAACAATTTCTCCTTTTCTCCAAATTATTTATCCGTCAAATGATAATTGGTTTTCATATAATGTTTTTCTGAGCATAAATCTTTTGCGATAGTTTAGCGAACAACAAAATTATCAAAATCGTTTATTTTGATACCAGCTCGGGAGTTTGAATCCAATTAAGATAAATAGGGTTTATCTAAACGATAATGTAAAGTAAAATAATACAATGGCAGAGAAAACAGTATTGAGACGACCCCTGGGTTTACTAAATACCATTCCTTCTGATAAACTCCCATGTAATCCACACACTTACCACATGGGGAATATAAAGGCCTAAAGTATTAAGAATCATGGCCTATTAGATACTTCAATTGTCTAATAATAAAACATATAAATACTTCTTAAATGCTGTATAGTTAAATTTCTTAGTGTTCTTTCCAAACTGTTACACACGATTTAATAATTATTTTTAGATTCTGATTCTAATTACGTTTAAATTAAACACTAAATTCCAGATTTTCTGGTAACTACGTATTTAAATTGTATAAAATCACAAAAATATATTCAATATGTGGACTGGTTTCGGTTTTTCAACTTTCAAATCATACAAAGGTCATGTTCTGAAACCGGAGAGAAAACTGAAATTTTTGTTTTAATTTTAACTAATCCAAAGACTAATGACCTAAACAAAAGCACACTGTATAAAATCAACCTATCTGCCATTGTTTTAAACATCTTTATTTCTGTAATTCATCCCTTTTGTTGATCTATGTGAAATTAAAGAGCTGAAACATTTATGAATGCGGGTGGCATTTTGACTAAATTCGTCTTTTATTTATATGATAAATTGCTATGAAAAAACATGTTGTTCATTTTTCGGCGGAATAACATATACACTATATACAGTCATTTCAAGTCTAATGGTGGAGCTTCACGATTAAGTTGGCGGTAGTATTGCTCGACGTAAAAGGGCTAAGATTTTTCATCTGTCATCATCTGCCGGGTAGCAGCGAAAACCCCTTTATAATACATGCTTTGCATTTAGCTCACTATTTTCTTATTTCCGGCCTAGTGCTATCAGTATTAGCTGTATCTAGGATTAGATTCGTTAGTAATATCTCCATCTCTGGTCTATCGTTAGTTCGGCGCCACAGTCCAGTGCTCTGGCGGCAATGTCGTTAATCCAGCACACACAGCGCCAATCCAATTGAATGCAATTAACGCCAATCATCCGAGCCGAAGCCGCCCCTAAAGGCTGACAGGATACCTCGGGGGATGCATCGCTATTTACAATCGTTTTGAAGTACCGAATCCCATTTACGTCAGCAAATTTACATAGACATAGTGAGATTACGGACTTGATTCCCTGTGAGTCCATCAAAAGAAAGATATAATTAAAAAGAGACGATGCTTTATAACCCCGACAGAAAAATTCTCCAGAGAAGGCAACGGGAAACTACTCTTGTTACCTTATCTCAGGATTCATTATGGCGAGTACATACAATAAGCAGTTCTGGCTGCGGAATTAAAAATGTTTCTTGGCTTTTAAAAATTATTTATTGTGTTTTCCAAAACTTATCTGATATTTTATTAGAGTAAATTATTTTGTGAACGAATGTATTTTTTTAAAAATACTTTTTAAATTTTATTTTATTTCATTTCATTTTATTTTATTTTGTTTTATTTTATTTTATTTTATTTTATTTTATTTTATTTTGTTTTATTTTATTTTATTTTGTTTTATTTTATTTAATTTTATTTTATTTTATTTTATTTTATTTGGGAAACCAATAGTTCTACAAACATATTATGAATAACAAATTACAACCGGGAGAAAGAAAACTTTAGAGAAGGAAATATGGAAGTATGGGCAGTTACAGGGCTTATGCTCTGTCATTGGCTTGTTTAAGTGGCCACTATTCACACTATGTAACGTTTACCATTTTGTTTATGTTTAAACATCAATATTTCTTCAACTCTTCCATCGGGGATAGTGTATAAAACGGCCACTTAAACCAGCCAATGACAGATCATAAGCCCTGTAAATGCCCAGAATTTCGTATTCCCTTCCCTAAAATGTTCTCTATTCCTGTTGAAATTTGACTTGTAATCATAATGACTCCGTAGGAAGTGAAATCCAGTCATTTGTTTACAAACATTTGGACAGACTCAAAATGTTGAAATATCATAAATTGTATTGAAGGGTTTTCTTTGTTTCTAATGTGTAAATACTTTATTTAAGCAATTTAGCACCAAATTCACGTTGGGTTCAGCGATTGTGTTGTAAGTGATTTTACACGAACTCTTATCAACAAATCTTCTCGTTCTTCCCAAAATTGAAAATAATTTGATCTTTGCAATATTTTTCGTCATTACTTTTATTTGTACTTATAAGGTTTAGAAATTTTGACAATTATTTTTATGCACTTTAATGATAATAAGATATAAGTTAATATTAGGATATTCATGTATTATAATGTTTGTTCTATTTTAAGACTAAATAAAATAAAATAATAAAAACGAGTAGCGCAGGACCTAGATGCTTTTGCTGTAGTGATCGCCAACATCGGGGGACCTAAAAGTAGAGTAAAAAAGACTAACTGTCTGTGCCAGTTCACTGTGAATTCAAAGCCATATGTCCCGCCTTCCTACGCTGCTTCACGTTTACCGAGTACAAGTTAGGTTCCGGAACTTAAGTTGGATAGAACACACAACTGGTGTTTAGTGCTGCATCTAGTGTATACATATATATAAATGGTACACGGAGGTTTTCGAAAAAAAAATAGGAAAAACAAATGGCTGACAATGAGAAACATATTGTGATAGCACTGTGTATTCAGGCGAATGAAGAATACAGTTATCTGTATGAAATAAAATCAGAACCCTATAGCGAGCGTTTTTGACTCAATGGCTAGTCTTAGGTAAAAATCCTTAAGATGGAAAGGGTGGAGATAAACCGCATTTAAGTATCATGGGTTACATTTTTGCCAATAATATTTTAGGTTCTGGGTTCGATTCCTTGCTGGGTGGACGTGAAATATTGATTTGTAATGTTGATCAAACTGAAATATTTTAGCAATTTTTTTATAAATGATAAATGATTACATTTCACCCCCTGGGAGTCATTTAGATTAACAAATAACATTAATTAATCTCACCCACATCAATAAAGGTCACAGCTCTTTTACTTCACTAAAATCAACAGGTGAAAGAATTGAAAAAATATGAATGTGGAAAATGGTGAATTACATAGTGTGTAAAGTGGCCACACCAGCTAGTGACAGGTCGTAAGCCTTTTAAATGCATAGACTTTCATATTTCTTTCTTTAAAATGTTCTCCATGTCTGTTGTTATTCTGAATGGAATATTTAACCTACCTTTAATGTACCAAACAAAAATTATGCGTATACGCTGCAATTGTAGGAGAGTACCAAAGCAGTGCCCTTTGAACCACTGGGTCCTGATAGGAAAATGCTGAAGATGGAATCATGAATTATTTTTATAGTAAGTAATTGTAAGAAAAAACATAAGAAGAGTAAATTATGAAGTACATATAGCTATTTTTTTGGTTTGCCTGAGTTCCAACTCAGCACAAATATAACAATGGTCATATTTGTTTATTTATTTACATATAGTTTAAAACACTTTATTTGAAACATAAGACCCAACTCCATGGGACTTAAGTCCTGTGTTAAGATAGGACGAGCAATTAGTTGACACAGACACAGACACATGAGTATACCACAAATATTGGATCAGAAACTTAAAAAATAATTCAAAAAAACATATACATGGCACATTAAAATGGTAAACAGTAAACTCAAATATTCGGAAACATTGGAGTTGTAACATTGTTAATTTACTTTCTATTATTATTTCAGTTTTACAAATGTAATAAACCAATCCATAAAATACACATGAGCTGAGAAGTATGTCCTTCCTAATCCCAACAGTTTAGGTCAATTAAAAGAAATATAATTGAAGAAAAATCCATTTTTGAAATATAAATTTTGTATATTTTAAGCAATGAGAAAAATAATGCAACTCCCATATAAAAAAATATGTAAAAAAAAACATAAATTAGATGTATGTTTTTAATAAAAACAATGTCCAATTAACCGTTGATTTATTTTAAAGTATTTGTTTGCACGATTGCTGTTCATTTATATTCACAAGTTAATGAGAGTTTCAAAGGTTTTTGGGCTCTAGTTAAACCAGTGTTTGTCAACAATCGGGGGTAGGTACCCCCACCATTATCTGTTGGGGGATTGATCTTTGCCTCCACTGCGATATACTGTCAAGCAGCACAATGGACCGACCACTTGATATATTATCTAATGGAGATGTAATTAGAGGAAATTGTCGGCTGGGTCAATACATGCACCAATAAACTAAGATAATTGCTCCTACTGACGACTGATTAATTTGATTTCACAATGAGACATACATAACATATTACATATACCACTTAAGATTGAGATAATACCACTAAAATTACATCATTTGTTTGATTACACTCGATTTGACTTGGCTGTAATTTGGAAAAATAATGAAATTACAATCGACAACTAAAGAAAAACCTATCATTAATATTTACCTTACTTTGTTACAAGCTGCATCTAGGATATAGCGATTATTTCGGTGCCCTAAACAATTAAAAATAAATGGATTGACAGATCAGGATACATTATGCATGGAGTTGAGATGTATTCTACCGAAATAAGCATTGAATCGGGTTGTGGTTCTGTCGCTAGTGGACCCACGGATCAAAGGTCCGTGGATCGAACCACACCCTATCCCAACTTGATTCCTATATTTTAATAATGAGTTTTTAACAACTTGTTCTCAACTCAAAATAAAGTATCTGGATAAATCATAAGAACGCATAAATTCATTTTCTTAAAAAAAAAAAAACAAACGCAGTTTTTAACAGATAAAAAAAGTAAATCATAAGTAAAAATACAGTATGTCGATTGTTTCTAAAGCATAAAACTAGTGAGTTTCATATTTATACTGAGTTTTTGCTTATGGACCTCTAAATATTGTGTTATTACTTTAAAACATTATATCGTTTTTAGAACTTTATTTTTTTACCGCTCATCGCTATACGAGGTATTAAACGATTCGAAATGTCTCATAGAACATTATTATGCACATATTTAGGTAAATTTGTGATTTTTTTTATAAAAAAACTGCCTTATTGCTTGCTAAATATAAACAGTACCTCTGAATTTACGTATTTATCTATTAAGATAAATATTACGTATAACGAGTTCCGATAAAAATGTATGAAATAGATTAAGAAAACGTAATTGTATTTTTAAAATCAATATCGATATTGTGGACATACACAACTTTAAAAAAAAAATATTAACAAAATATGTCCCTACAAAAACGCGACATGCCTTATTAATTATGTTCTATTTTTATTTAAGCGGTCCCAAACAAAGTTTACGTAAATTTACGTGAATCGTGACGTATTAGGAGCGTGGTCAATGCAATGGACCGTTTTTGTGTAAATTAAAAATTATAAATTAAAAAAAAATATATATGCCAATAACAAGTAGTAAAAATTATTATTTTTTTTACTTAACAGTATTTTATACATCCTTATTAATTTAAAAATGTAAAAAATAAATGGTATTTCCATATTATTGTTTTATATTATTATCGCTGTAAGTTGTTTCAATAGAAGTTACTTTTAAATTTGTTTGATTACTTTCTTTTTTCTTTTTTTAAAAAAGAAATATTTGCGTTCTTATGATTTACCCAAATATTTAATTTTGAGGGCCATTTTCAACGAGTTGTAAATAACTCACTATTAGAAAATGGAATCAAGTTGGGGTAAAGTGGGATTCGAACCACAGACCTTTGGTCCGTGAGTCCGAGACACTAGCCACAGGACCACAACCCAATCAAATACATTATATTGTTTATGCAAGACATGGGGTGCCAAAGAGATTTACAATAATTTATGTGTAGTATGAAGGGCGAAGTTTACCACAATAACAATCTCAATCAGAAGTTCCCCTGTTTACCATTATGCTCAACCAATCAACGTCCATACTGTGTCAAACTTCTATCCACCACAAATTACATACTACTCGTACTTAGCGATTCCGTACCAACTTCACGACATCCAGTACTGAGTAAAAATAACTTTAAAATGTTTTTTGTTGAAATTGTATTGCCATAAAAGAGTATTTAGTTACGTAAAGTAGGAAATCACAGGTTGATAAAGGTTGTTGAAAATAAGTTAAAGTCTAAAAAATTTAGACCTTATATTGTACTAGGTGTTAAAATACATTCATATACATAAGTTGTGTCCGTTGTACTTTCAAATTAAAAAATGAGCATCAAAAGTAAAACATAATGCTAGCGATAAGCTGTACATATTTATTTAAATACACTTACCAACATTACTATGTCTACCGGTTTCGAGACGTAACTGTATTTTCGTCAGGATACTGAATCGAATTCGAATTTGCAAATCGAATTCCACTATACTCCTTCACCATAGTTATGACATGCATTTTAATAAGCACACGCACTAATTATGACAAACATGCACCGATTAGATTATGAAAATATTTTTTGTTGCTTAAAATAATAGTTTAAAAAAAAGGGGAGACGATGGAAGGAGGAGCTTGAGTTTAATAGGTTTAGGGTAGAACATCATATAACGGGCTATATTGAAAGGTTGTTATATTATTTGTATGTAAGATTTTAACATCTGTATTTTAATTAAAGTCGTGGTTGGAATTTATTGAGTGATTTGTGAATTCGGAAAAATTGTTATTTTGAAGATTTCTCATATGTTCTATAACAAGAATATCAACATTTCTTGACGTTCTTCCAACGTAAACAGAGGGACAAAAATTGCATTTTAATTGGTAAACAACTGAATTATTTAATAAACATCATTTATCATCATTATTCAGCAATAATTTACGAATGATGTTATTTGTATAAAAAGCAGGTTTGATATTATTTGGTAAAAATTTGGATACATTTGTGATACGAAATAATATAGAAGACCGGTACACTTACAAAAGTCGGTTAGTTGTTTTATACAAATATTTAATAACATTTAGTAAAATGCTTGACCACAAAGTTACTGCTTTTATTAGTTATTTCGGTCCAACAATTGAATTTGAATTAAAATCACGACTTCAGGTCCAGCCTCTAGATTAAATGTGAGATTAATCGTGTCTGTATAAGAGAGTAAATCATCCCGCGGATTCCCAACAGGGCCGCATCCGGTATTTCATATACCTACCGTTTACCTGATGTTCGGAGATAAAACAGCTTTTGCATAACAATGATGACGTGTAGCTAAGCAAGTTTGCTTCCTCCTCAATGGGCGTAACAGAATGGCAAGTGGATGTGGCATGTGGTTTTGATGGTTATAAATGCTCCCGTTTCAGCCAGAACCGACATTAGACTGGCGTTTATAGGACGAACTGACAACAACCCAGAGCCTGTATGATATTTCAAATTAACTTGGGGCTTTCGTAAAACGATAACCATTAGAAATTTATACATACTTCGAAAATTGACGTTTTGTGTTATTGTTTTACCAGCGAAGCATCTTACTCTATTCTTACGTATTTATGTATTTGTACTGGATAATACCAGAATATTTACATTCAAATATTTGAATTATAAAAATGGCGGTGAATAATTGATCAATAAAAATAATAAAAGTAATTTTTTTGAGGATGTTAATATGATGAACACATATAAACTTAATGGAATCTATAAATATATATTCAGATTCATTATTATTTCGTTGGCAAATTACAAACATTTATAGAAGTATTACGAATTATAATCATAAATATAAATATTGGATTCGCAGAAATTTCAAAATAATATTTTTATTTATTTTTAAAATGAAATTCAGCGGTTGTATTAATATGGTAATAATAATGCAAATTTTTTCGCTCTCCATCGCTGTGGACAAAATAAAAAAGTGAGAAGTATAAGAGGTAATAATTATTATTACACTGAACGTCGCGTTGGTTGTAGACACATGCAATAAAATGGGTAAGAACTCAAAATGGTCAACAGGTCTTTTGAACTTTTCAATTTAAGTTTTCAATTTTTAGATTTGATTTTTTATTCGACTATCCGTGTTTTCAGTTTATGCTTACGAGGATTAAATAACTGGGATAGCAATTCACCCGGTACAAGCCGATAAAGGTTGCAGTGAAAGAAATTACACAAAAAAATACCTTTGGCATTATTCATTTGGAAAAGAAACGCTGGACCAGCCTCTGATTGTAAAAATAATACTATTGATACATTTATCCCTAGAACATAAATTCTGCTTTATTTTTCACATATTATTTAATTTTTTTATGGATCCTCTTCCCGTTTCGATTCGATATCTGATTCACAATCCTTATTATATAATTAACAAATTACAACAGGGATGGAGAATACTTTAAATAAGGGAAAATGGAAGTCTAGGCATTTACAGAGCTTATGAACTGTCATTGGCTGGTTTAAGTAGCCACTTTATACACTGTGTAACATTCACCATTTTGCCCATGTTTGAACATCCATATTTCTTCAATTCTTCCATTTGTTGACTTTAGTGAAGTTAAAGAGCTAAAACTTTAATAGTTGCGAAGAAATTCATCTGACTGAATTATTTCACATACTAGGCAACGCCTGAAAACAATTTTTAAATTTTTAAACTTCTTCTTGGACCAGTTGGTTTCAATACAAAATTTGAGTTTGTCCAAATGTTCGTAGACAAAAGACTGGATTTTACCCCCTCGGGAGTCATTAAGATGATTACAACATGGATGGAGAATACCTTATGATAAATTTTGTACATAGAACGAAAATATTCTTATTAATAAATGCATATGTGCATTGTGCTTGCTTTATCTGCCCCACTAAAAAACAGTTGCAATTCAAAAATAAATATGTACCCACATTAACATACATAAAAAATTGAGAATAAATTTTGACCAATTTTTAAAGTCGTTAATTGGTTAGCTGGAAGATATTTTTTCAAGTTGTAACCCCGCCAAAATGCATTTGTTTTTTAACTTAAAGTTTCAATAAAAACAAGGAAACAAAAACATTTCATTCTATGTGAGTCATTATTTCAAAATTCACACCATGTATTAAAAGTGGTTATTCAAATTTGAAAGTTATCGAAAGTTCACATAAACAACCAACGTCTTTTGTAAGATGACGTGAATGGAAATTGATCGGACAAGTAATGCCTGTTGGCTCATCTTAACTTTTTTTTACCTGAATTAATTTCTTTATTTACAAACAATATTTTGTGTTCTGCAATAATATTTTCATTTTTCTTATTTTTATATATTGATGCCAGAAAAATGAAATATTGCTATTTAAAAAACAATTAAAATTAAAATTTTACGTTCACCCTGCCAAAAATCTAACCCAGGATTTCCAGTATGGTAGCGAACGCGCCAACCGCTATACAACTAGGAGGATTTATCGCCGCTCCATTTCCTTAGTCAAGGTTTTTATAAATGAGCGGTTATCAAAAACACTCGTCCTGGGTTTTGGTTCTATTTTACACACAGAACTGTACTCTTCATCCGCCTGGACAAAAAAAAAATTAAGGATACCTGCCAGAACCTATAATAATACTCGCCGCTTGGTAATTTCGGTAGGTAGGAGAGTAAATAAATCATGAATGGTGTGTGTATTTAAATAAACCCGGTCAAAGGGATTAAACTAAGGTAAAGTAAAATAAATTAGCAACAATATTTTTAGTTTGTTCAAATTTCTGTAGACAAGAACTGTATTCAACTCCCTAGGGAGCTGTTTTTATTAACATATTACAACAGAGATGAAGAACATTTAAGAGATTGTAATATAAAAGTCTGTGGAGCTCCAATGCAAATAATGCAATTACCTCACTTGTTATAGGATTATTTCAACCCTAATGTTCGAACTTCTATGATGTCCTTTGGTCAACTAGGCACTTGTCGTTTTCTTGATTATTGATGCATACGATAACACGACACCGTAGATGGAATAACTTATCAATAAATTTTTAGCAATCACGCCGAAAATACCGAGATCACATGCACATTCGATGATCGTCCAGGTGTTAGGAAAATAGTGCATATTTTTGTGAGTTTATTTGTTATTTTGAGAATTGCTCTAAGATATGCCAACAATACAAGATATGCCGATGACACTGTCATCTTAGCTGATAACATTGCTGACCTCCAAGAACTCTTTTTAAATATAAATGATGCAGGAAAAAAATTAGCTTAAGCACAAACATCAAAAAGACGAAGTGGATCGCATTTGGTAGAGCAGACTACTCTAGCATTACTTTACAGCAAATGAACTGTTACATATGGTGGACCAATTTTAATATCCGGGAAGTATTATTACAAACTCTGTAAACCCAGATGTGGAGGTAAAATGCAAGATCAAAATGGTCCGTAGCACATTTAAGAAATGAGGACAATATTCTTCAATGATAAATTGAATATAAAACTGGTGGAGAATGGTAAAACGTTTTGTTTAGTCTGTTCAGTTTTATGGCTCAGAAACATGGATTTTGAAAGCTTCGGAGGCTTTCAAGATGTGGCTTTACAAAATAATGCTTCGTGTACCGTGGACAGATTGGGTCCGCAATGTAGAAGTTCTGAGAATAGCTAATTACAACAGACAACTTTTAAAATAAATTAATGTCCGTTAGATCTCTTATCTGGGCTGTTTCCTGCGTAAGAAGTATAAAAGCCTCCAATTTACACTTATGTGTAAGATTGAGGGACAACGTCAAGACAATTAAGTATCTTAGCCACTACACTACAGATGCCGCATTTTAAAATCAAGGTCGGAGTGGTAGAGGTTTATGGTGTAGAATTCTTAAATCTTTGCCTTCCCTGTGGCAAAATGGCATAATAGTTTGTTAAAATTAAAATGATGTTTGAAAGTTGATAAAAAACGGGGAGGTGTTACGAATGAAATTTTTCAAATTTTCTAAATGCTCTTTCATTAAAATCAACGTATTTCTTAAAGTCTTAAATGTATCAACAATTTTTCGAGTTTGTCCAAATTTTTTTGACAAGAACTGGATTCAACTCCCTAAGGAGCTGTTTATATTAAAATATTACAACAGAGATGAAGAACATTTTAGAGAAGGTAAAATAGAAGTCTAGGCATCCACATGGCTTATGATCTGTCATTGGCTGGTTTAAGTGCTGGTAGATGTTCAAATATGGGTAGAATGGTGAATATTACACAGTGTGTAAAGTGGCCACTTAAACTAAACAATGACAGGTAATGAGCGCTGTAGATGCCTAGATTTCTATATTACTTTCTCTAAAATGTTCTTCATCTCTGTTATAATATGTTAAGGCATAAATGTAATTCAAATGTGAGAATATTTGTGTCAGTTAAGTTTACTGGCAGAATTTCATAATGTTATCATTCACTCTTGAGTCTGGCGTATTAATGCGATGTAGTATTTTCCTATTATTTTACTCCTGTAAGAATGGAATACTGTTCATTTCCATAGACTCTGGTAGAGAAGAATATGTACAGTATAAAGGTACGGAAGGAAGACAAGAAAATGCCAGATGAAATGTGAGAAATGAATTTAACCATCTGTGTACTTGCTGAAATTAGTACCCAGTCTGTTTATCCACTGAACATAATATAAATACTAGGTCTGTACAGAAGAGTGTCTGAAAAACAACTGTTTTGAAAGAAATTTATAAATCATGATCTAAAATTTATAATTAAAATTCAGCTCGAATTTCACAACAAATACTTATATTAATTACTTCAAATACGATATAAAAGTTAGGACAATTCGAGTGATCGGCTTACTATTTTAGTTATAGCCCGGTTTCGTTACAACGCCAACGGGTGATTGAAACGCACAGTATTTGAGTGGCGCAGAAAAATGCGTTTGTATATCTTCCGTTAAAAAAAATTACCGTGCAATTTAGAAATCGTATTAGAAACAAGTTACTTTAAAATTATATTGTAAATAATACCCGCTTACTAAATAATTTATTTAAAAAAATAAAAATATTTGCGTTTTGCACAAATATTTCCATTTTGGGTGCCATTTTAACGAGTTGTAAATAACCTCGGACCTCTGATCCGTAGTTCCGTGACACTAGACACAGGACGACAACCCGGTTCAAATAATCTCAATCTTTACAAAGTATATCAGATTTGACTGAAAATATATCACAAATGTTTAGATAGTCAAGTACTCTGAAGTATTTCTATTGATTTATGTTCAAAGTTTTAACTTTGTTTTCAAAATGTTTACTTGATGTTAGTAAATAAAGGTTTTTAACTACTTACCGACTTTTAATCGCTACCGGTTTCGAAACGTACCAGTCTTTTCGTCAGGACACTCACTACACCAACAAGCAAATACTAAAATCCACTTTCACCTTAACCGTCAGTTTACCAATATTAGTTATATTTATTGAATAATTTATTTATTTATTTACGGTTCCATGAACTTTTTACATAATAACAATAAAACCAGTGAAAAAAAAATACAACAAAAAATAACATAATATTAAAAAAAGAACAAATACATCGAGAAAAGTATACAATAGTAAACAGTATTTATATATAAAAAAGAAATATTACATCTGTAACAAATATAAATTTTTACCTTTATAAATGAAAGGTAAATAAAAAAAAAACAGTTTTTAAAAATGAGGAAGAGAAGAAGAAAAAAAAGAAAGAGCTTTTAAAGGAAAGTTAAAAAATTTATTTCATGGGTTTTTGTTTTTACTGTATTTTTTATTTTTTACTGGTGAGACTGTAAGAAATTGCTAGCGGAAATAAATCCGCCTTTTATGTGTATATTATGATTAAGAAAGATTTCTTATTATAATATTGTTAAGCGTCCTGAAGGTGCATGAAAATGGCGCTTTAAGATTCAGACAAATATTATTGTTATGAAATCTTATTAAAATACAAAAATTGAATATTTACTGAACTGATCGAAAGTTAATATGGCGGCCTCTGTGATGTAGTGGTCAAGTCACTTGACTCACGCACGGAAGGTTCCAGGTTCAATTCCCGGTGAGAACAAAAAAATTAAATGGGATTTTTATCAAACCTGGGTTTTCTGTGCTGTAATT
The DNA here is from genome assembly GCF_059751315.1 of Micrasema longulum. Taxonomy (NCBI): domain Eukaryota; kingdom Metazoa; phylum Arthropoda; class Insecta; order Trichoptera; family Brachycentridae; genus Micrasema; species Micrasema longulum. The sequence goes on from NW_028277223.1 coordinate 112,406, forward strand.
CACCGCCATAATTGGACTTCCGGGGCTATGTATAGCGTGTGAGCTCGCCAATATATGACAGTAAAATTTTTATTGTCTTTGAATTTCCTAGAGTTTTAACCATCGAAAAAAAAGAAGATTGCAAATAAAATCAACAGACAATGGAAATTTGATGTGTATTATTTTAATAGATTGTTTAGAACAGAAAAATACATAGAGAAATATGCATTTTTATTTTTTGTAATAAAAACAGTCTAGTAAATTCGAATAAATAAAAATACGCTTTATATTAACAATATTAATTAAAATGCAAAAATAACATTGAATACTTGAAAAATAAATATTACTGAGTGTTACAAACATAATTTAAAAAACGGATAGCGATTAAAAGTAAAAACTATCTTTAGTTTAATTCTTATAGCGATAAATACATAAACATTATAAAACAGGAGTTATACAAATACAAAAATAATATTGTAACTAGGCGGCTACCTACACGGTTAAATTTCGAAACACCACGCAATTTCTTATCTCGGCTACGCTATGTAAAATGAAAAAAATATTTAAATTAATAATTTCATCACGTCATGAAGTCACCCCTGGGTAGCGCCTGCTAACGTCAATCAACAAAAACATCCTCGTTTTAATTACAATATTTCGGCTACGCCATAAATCTCTTTTTTTAAATAATTTCTAACGTCACAAAGTCGCCCCTGGGTAGCGCCTGCTAACGTCAATCAACAAAAACATCCTCGTTTTAATTACAATATTTCGGCTACGCCATAAATCTCTTTTTTAAATAATTTCTCACGTCACAAAGTCGCCCCTGGGTAGCGCCTGCTAACGTCAATCAACAAAAACATCCTCGTTTTAATTACAATATTTCGGCTACGCCATAAATCTCTTTTTTTAAATAATTTCTCACGTCACAAAGTCGCCCCTGGGTAGCGCCTGCTAACGTCAATCAACAAAAACATCCTCGTTTTTATAACAGTATTTCGGCTACGCCATGAATTTCTTATAAAAAATGTCAAAACGTCACAAAGCCACTCTCTGAGTGTCGCTACTGACATCATTTACAAAAACATAATTATTTGTGCTTTTTTCAGGTACGCAACATTTTTTTTAAATACACCTACCTAACCAATAAAATACTATTAGTAATTAAACCAAGGTGTGCTTTAAAGTTCCGTATGGCCAAATAATATTATTTATTATTAGAATATTATTGACATGTAGTTCAAGCATTGCTGCATTCACGTTGCTTTACTTCTGAGAGCTCAACTGCTATGTTTTTCTATGGTTATGTTAATGTCATCTGTCATGTATTGGCGAGCTCACAGGCTATACTTACGCCGACTTCCGGGCCAGTTTTAGTGTAAAAAAAATAATAAAAAATAACAATATATAAAAAACATCGTAATTGTCTGGCAAAAAACTTTCGTTATCCTTATCATAATGAAACGCATTTTTCATTATTGCGAAATTAGCAAGTTTACACGATAATATTTAACATCATAACTTTTGAAAAAAATTCTTGGCATCCGTTTTTTAACCCGCAATCTTTTGTATAATAAACACCCTTTGTCAAACAAAGGCTCTGTTCATAGCCAGCTGCTGTCACTTGTCCTCCTAGGAGATTATTTTGTCGGACATAATGCTTTTTGCGCAGTGTCTGCATACGTATTCCGTTAATATAACACTGAGTGAATGCTTTTCAGCCGGACGAGGAAACGAAATGTTGTTTCTCTGGCATGTATGTAGATACAGGTGCCATGTCGGAAATTATAAGCTAGATAAACCGTATCCAAGGGTTAAGGTGTATTTCTAAAGATGAACATTTGCATAAAATGTTGATGGAATGAAACTTAGAATACACCACCTGCATTTGGAGTCCTCGACGAAACATTTATATGAACTGAATAGATAAAATACAGAATATTTAAGTACACGCAATACAAATTTCCCGGCATCGGAAATCTGAATTTACCCTTCCTTCGCAAAAGGCGCATGATTGCGGATAAATTATTTATCATTAATTGACTTAAAAATAGATTGAGTTTTTCTCCTGACATTTCTAAATAATAATAATAATCATATTTTATTGACAAAAATAACAATTACTTTATCCACTACATACACACTTAGGTAATATATTTATCTGGATCATATCTAATCTGCCTAATTAGGTACAACCTACTTTAAGGCAGAGATTTTTATGCAAAATTAAACATTAAAATTACAAACTACTTGTTAATTTACCATATACACTATTAATTTATTATTTAAGAATGTCTTTGAGTAAATTTTCCAATTTTTCTCGACCAAAACCCAGCAACCGTTTTTTTACAATTTTATTGAATTGAATCTGGATCATGATTTTGCAATGTTTGGGTAACATGTTGAATATTTTGGGGCCCTAAAACCTGTTTTTTTTTGCTTAAATTCAGAGTTTGTGATAGACTCCATGACCCATTCTCTAGTTTGACTTCTGGTAGTGTGGAACTGCTTTTTAATTATAAAGAAAAGGAAGCATATTTGGAATACTGTTGGTAATTTGGAACACCGCCTTAACTTTTGATAGAAGAGGAACACCTACCGGCAATACTTACAAATGTTACACGCTACAGTTGCAAGCCCTGATTCTTTTAAAAAATTTAAACTATACACTCTTGAAACTTAAATTTTTACAAAACACTAAGGTGGTAACGAAAAATATTCTAAAAAACAAAAAAAACTTTTGAAAGAACTAAATGATTCATTTATATTTTCAGATTATTTTTAAGGTATTATTTTTCATGTTTTTTAGGCCGTGCGGTATAGTGGTCAGCGCGTTTGATTTGAATTTTTATTTGAAAATATGCTTTTACATTGTATTTCATAGTCTCTGAGCTGGCACCTGTAGCGTATGACTGATCATCTTACCTTAATGTTTCAAAAAAATATCAAGATACGTTTCGACTGGTATACCAATGCAGTGCCCTATGCACCATTAGATGCAGTGAGGGAATGATGATGATGATTTTTTTGTATATAAAGCATAATTTTTCATTTAAAAAATTTTTAAAAATATTGGCGTTCTTTCCCAAATATTTCAACTTTGGTGACCATTTTCAACGATTTGTAAATAACTCACTATTAGAAAATGGAAATCAAGTTGTGGTAGAGTGGGGTTTGAACCTCGGACCTCTGGCCCGTGAGTCCGCAACACTAGCCACGGGACCACAACCTGATTTTAATGCGAACTATGTAGATAGATTTAACACGAATGTGATCAAATTCTGTAAAGCACTTTATATAGAAGTTACGCTCAATTTCACCAATTGAATAACACCTTCCTCCAAAGGCTTGCGTTAAATTTAAGTGTTCTTGTATTATTACATTCAAACACTAACCTCTTATCAAGACAGAGAAATTTGTTAATAATGGGATTCCCGAAAACTTCATTCCGACATGTTGAATATTTACCTAACATTGATTCAAATGAATTTATACCGTTTGCGCTTACTGAGCAAAGTTCTCTAACATACATAATTTGGTATTACAAGGAACAAAAGCTTGACGTCAAACTTAGATATTGTTTTCACTTAAATTAATGAAAATAAATTTGATTAATTTATAACACATGACAAAGATGAATGTACACAATTAAGTACCTAATACATATTTTGAGCCTTCAAATTGTTTTAATAATTTTTAATTTTCGAGGTAAAAGACGATATAAATCATCGAATTTTAGTTTTTAGTTTGTCTTGGCTGCCGATTACAAACTGTTTGTTTAAACATTTATCGGGACATAATGAATTCATTTATTACACTTAAAATTATTTATTTTTTTATTAAAAAATGTCATAATCATGAAACCAGCAATTAGACGTAGTAATAATTATTCAATTTTGTCCTGGCTTTAATTTTCTTAATTTGTAATTTATTTCAATTGTGCCTGTATGTATTATAAAGATATGTGTTAACCATTTTTAAGTGTACTTATTCCATGAGTAAATAAATAAATAAACAATAAATAAGTCCGTGAGGAGAAAATTTTAAAACTCAATGCACAATACATAAAAAAAAGGAACATAGGCATGAAAGATTTCAAATCATTAAAAAAATACATTATTGTTAAATTATTAAATGCTGTCCAACGGCCGATATGGATATTAAAATTTCGCTTTAAACATACTGTAGAAATTGAATGTTTCAAACAAAATTATTATTCTTTAAAAAAAGATACTTGTTAATTCGAGATAATTTTTGCATTGTCATTTTTGTGAAAGTTATCTCAAAGACGCTGTACAATAAATGTTGAAACTCGTCTTGCAGATATTTATAATAATAACATAAAACAAGGATTTTAACTTAACCATTCATTTAAACATTTTAAATATTTTACAGACAAAATTTTAACTACAATTTAAAATAAAAAACACAAAACTTGCGCGATTTAAAATGCTTGTATGACGTTTTTTTTTTAAAAACGTTTTGTTTTAACTTTCTTGATCACATGAAATTATTAGAACAAACTCAACCTATTAATTTTAAATTATTATTATTTAAAGCATTAACTTTGTGGTCAAACATTTTACTATTTTTTTAAACTAAAAGTTAGTTTACTAGAAGTGGTACAAAACATTTTACTAAAAGAAATGTCGGTAAGAGGTTTTTTACAAATATTTAATATCATTTATTAATTTTATCTTTACTTGAGTATAGACGTACAAAATAATCAACAAAACGAAAATACATAGTCGTAAAAAGACAATTAGTGGAATATTTAGGAAAAAATCATTTGCTTTGTAAGGAACAATCAGGTATGAGAAATAACGATTTATGTAAATCAACAATAAATATTGTCATTGATTTATGGAACATGAGAAATGGAAATGGATAAAAATAAATATGACATTGCTGTGTTGATTTTAAAAGAGGATTTAAAACAATAGATCGAAAACCATATTACAGTAATTAAGAAATTACAACAGGGATACAGAACATTTTAGAAACGGGATTGTGGAAGTCTAGGCTTATGATCTGTCATTGGCTGTTTTAAGTGGCCACTTTACACACTGTGTAACATTTACAATTTGGCCTATGTTTGAACATCCATATTTCTTCAATTCTTCTATCTGTTAATTCTAGTAAAGTTAAAGAACTGAAACCTTTATTGTTGTGAATAGATTCATCTGGTCAAATTATTTCACGTGTTCGAAGTGGCCACCTTAACCAGCCAATAACGTTTTAAAGAAACATGGATGTTCAAACTTAGGAAAAATGGTGAATGTAACCCAATGTCTAATGTAGCCACTTAAACCTGTCAATGGCAGATCGTTAACCCTGTAAATTCCTAGACTTTTATATTCCTTCTTAAGTTTTATCTAAATTTTAGGAGGAACAATCTAGCGTTCGAAAAAAATAGTTTTGGTACATAAAACTTTTAAGTATATTATTAAACACAAATGCCTAAGACGATAGTTTTAAATAATTGTTTTTTTTTTAATCAATTAAATTAATATTAATTATTCAACTTATTTCATTAATTAATTTGATAATTTCATTTATTTAATAATTTCAATGAGTTCAGTTAGTTAATTGATTTCATCAATTTTATTCTTTGTTTTTTTACTTTTTTTCAATTGCATAATTTCATTTCTTTTTATCAATTTTAGTGTATTTGATATTTGTTACACAAAAGTAAGATATAGCTAACGCTTCAGGTGCCAGTCCAGGGACTTTAGCAAAAATACACACTTGAAAATAAAAATGTCATGTTTATCAGATAAGAGACCTCTTGTATAATAATTATGAAAAAAGACACATGTATTACTTAGTCTGCCTCATTGTCAGCTGTATCATGCCTTTTATTTCCTAGCCCTTTAATACTTATGCAGTATCTTATTTTATGGCTCCACTATTGAAATATTTGTTTAAGTTAAGAATGAAAATATTTTTCATAAAAAAAAACACATTTTATGAAAGTTCGAATTTTGTTGAATGAACTAAATTTATAATAATACAATTCATATACGCAACTCTAAGGATCGTGATGCGAATAAAAATGCATGAATTCAATTGCATTTACATAATATCTTTGCATACATACCGATATATTAGGGATACGTTGTTGAAATTAAAATCAATACATTGAGGTTTGTTGGAAAACAGATAGGTTCATATATTGATGAAGCTTATAATAATACCTAAATTTACATTCTAATTAAACTAAAGTGATATATTATATTTCCTGATTTAAAATTGAGGGTATGATAGTCTAAAGAAGTGGGATTTTAGTTGGGATCTGAACTGACTGAGACTGTTGATGATTCGTAAGTTTAAATGCAATTGGTTCCAGGCAGAAAGGCCAGTAGCGGCAAAAGCACGATCTCCAAATCTAGTGTTTGGAGAGTGCCGGATTTCGACATGATTCTGCGAGTTGATTTTGCATCTGACGTGAGTCTATGTCGAGTGATGCTTTCCATTCTTTGTCTTTAAACTTTTTTGGTGCCCAGAGCGTTGTTTATATTAAACATCAAATCATTATTTTTGAAACGTCAAAACTAATCCCTGCATGTTGTTTCCGACAGAATATGGTCTCCACAAGAATATTATGCGCTACAGCTGCAAATTAAAAAAAAAAGCCATGCAGTTGAATTCCCCGAAAACGCTCTTTTTGTACAACGAAATTCGAAACGTTAAGCGCAATGAATTTATTATTTTATTTACAAACATAAATTTACTGTACATTATTTGAGATATAAGTCTCAACTCCATGGGACTAAAAGTCCTGTATTGAGATAGGACGAGCAATTAGTTGACACAGACACATGAGTTTATCACCACAAATATAGGATCAGAAACATAAACAAATAATTTTTTTTAAATAAAAAAAATGGCACATCAATATGGTAAACAATAAACTCAAACATTCGGAAAATCATCAAGGAGTTTCCTACTCAAATCCCTCCCACTTAGAAAAATCCATTCCTTAACTCCTTTCTTGAAAATAGTTTTTGTCCTTGAGAGCTTAATACGCTCTTTCAAAATATAGAACACTCTCGGTGCGATAAATGAAAGATGCCTCTGAGCAAAAGTCGTACGGGTTTTGGATATGACATAATTCATGCTCTGGGAAAATCTCGTACGGACATTTTGCTGAGACCTCTCCTTATTGTTTGAAGAAAATATTGAAGAGCATGTCTCCATGATATTTTTTTCAAATGTCTGAATTTTAGAATATTCCGTCTTTTATTAGTGGTAACACGATGTTACATCACCGCGCGCAACGTCTTTAAAGAGTTAAGTAAATAAAAATATTATTGTACACATTGTTCATTAAAATATTAATGCAGTGAGACATTTTTTTGCAATTAAGATGATTGCGGTCAAAGTTTCTACTTTTTATTATAACTACTTTATTAAATTACCATTTCACAAATTCCCTTCAATTTAATCATAATTGAAAAACAAGTAGGAAATATCAAATTTTGCCTATATCAAAACTTGAAATAGAGTTTGAAAGTGTTTATGTCACAGATTATTGAAAGGAAATTTAGGAAACTTAAGAATTCTAAGCTATAAAATATAGTTAGGCATTGTTAAGTAAGCTATACATGATTTCAAACGCATTTTTTTTCAAAATTAATAGATCATGTCAAATAACATAATCATCAAACCCTTATCTGCACATGGTAGTGCATAGTGCGCGGGTATCTTTATCATCTATTACATGAAGTTAAGGTGATCAGTCTTACTAAGGTACCTGTCCAGAGACAGCCTAATAAATAAAAAAATTATGTCGTCCTTAAATCGAACTGAAAAACTGAAACAAACCGAAAATCGAACACACGACCTGAAGCATGGTGGGCAATCACGCCAACCGCTATTTATGATTATTAACTGAGAACAGATATTGAATTGAAACCACTTGTCTAGGGTTCTGGTTCCATTTCATACTCTAACAATTATATTTTATCCTGCCCCATTTAAGCAGCGCGTAATTAGGCACGGGTCCAATAATATTTTTGATCCGTCAAAATTCAAGTATGGCAATACCACGTCAGACCATGCATTTTAAAAAGCAAAGACCGCCCGTGACAAGCAAAATTCGTGAATAAACGTGTAACTTAACAAAAGTTAAGTTGTAGTTTGTTATATCGAGGGAACATCGCCTTACGGCATGTGAGTACTATGTAATTAAATTTGAAATCGTATTGTCGTTTCGATTCGCAGAACACGGATTCTAATGATTTATTTTTTCTCCATAATTATAGGCTTACCTAAAACGCCATTGTATTTTTTTTATATTTAAAATTTATGGTAAACACGGCGGTGTATACTTTAAATTACCACGCCGCCATGACATATGCCATATGACATATGTTATACTTATTAATATTTTAAATACATATGTAGATGAAAGCAATATGATAAAAAAGTGTTTTTTATAAAACAATATTACCCCGAATAACCAAAGTTTTATCCATTTTCACTCAAAATATGTCAGTTGAAAGAAAAATCAAAGGTATTTTAGTTTTCTTGCAATTTCTTTTGTTTCTTTTTTCGCTGAGCTATTTGATCCATTTTATCCCGAAGGTTCTAGATGGAATGCTGGCGATGATCACACTAGTCACACACCGCTGTGAGGCCGTGGACCGTGATGTGAATCGGAAATCCCTTTATTCAATAGTATTGTACCCAAACCGCTGGAGGCTTTTACCGCAGACCTTTGCATAAAGCATTCCTTTCACCATAGCTACAGCCATCGCCCGCCACTGCCTCCCCCTCCCGGCGTTTAATAAAACTTTATTGGAATCTTTCAATAGATTTTTTTAACCCCAAATTCAAATTGACAACTTGTATGCGCAATTTTAAGTATTCAACAATTCTGTGTATTTATGTAACTATCTATGAACGAATTCGGTTTATCCTTATATATTTTGAGCATATCCAAATTTTTGTAGACAAGGACTGGATTCAACTCCCTGGGGAGCTGTTTATATTAACATATTACAACAGAGATGAAGAACATTTAAGATAATGTAATATGAAAGTCTAGGCATCTAAAAAGCTTATGACCTGTCAATGGCTGGTTTAAGTGGCCATTTTACAAACTGTGTAACATTCACTATTTTGCCCATATTTAATCTATATTCCTTCAATTCTTTCATCTGTGTATGTTTGTGAAGTTAAAGAGCTAAAACCTTTATTTATCCGGGAGAGATTCATCTAATTGAATTATTTCACTGTAGATGCCTAGACTTCCATTTTACCTTATCTTAAATGTTCTTCATCTCTGTTGTAATATGTAAATATAAACAGCTCTCTAGGGAGTTGAATCCAGTTCTTGTCTACAAAAGTTTGAAAAAACTCAAACTATTTGATAAATTTGTTGATAAATCCACCTGGTCCATGAAGAAGTATAGAAATTGAAAAAATAAGATTTTCAGGCGTTGCCTAGTATGTGGGTGAAATAATTCAATTAGATGAATCTCACCCCCATAAATAAAGGTTTTAGCTCTTTAACTTCACAAACATCAACCGATGAAGAAATTTAACGAATAAACATAGATGTCCGAATATGGGCAGAATGGGAATGTTACACAATGTGTAAAGTGGCCACTTAAGCTAGCCATTGACAGGTCATAAGTCCTTTAGATGCCTAGACTTCTATATAACCTTTTCTTAAACGTTCTCCATCTCTGTTGTAATATGTTAAATATATTGTGTTATTTTATTTGTATTTTATACAAAGCTATTAATGTTTAATTAACTTTTAAATTATTTTTTATTACGTATTTGTGATGAAATCAATCAGCCAGTGGTTTTGCTTGCCTGGTATTAGGGAGAAATTAGTCAATTAATTTGTGCTTTGTTCCTGGATAAAAAGTAAAACGGATCAATTACCGGTTTTTTAACTGCAGCTATGCAAAAAAAAAATGATCATGGCGACAAAGCATCATTATTATGTTTTTTTCCTGAGAAACTGTTTTTTTTTTTAAATGATAAGGAACTTGTGATAATTGTCAGCTCTCCAAGTATCTCTATGCAAAAAAAAATCACCTTAATCGGTTGCTGTGTTGCGACATAAAATATTAACTCGGTATTCCACTAAAAAAAATC
>NW_028277224.1:0-25604 GCF_059751315.1 Micrasema longulum
ATCCGCTGGTCACAGACCATTTATGAAAGAAGTTCTTTCCTGAAACCATACTTGTATTTTTTATTTATTTTATTTTTCTTTTGCACCACAACAGGCCAGAAGGCCCAATTACAGTGGTGAACTACATCACGAAACTCCCAGGCTTGAGAAAAATTACGTTGATTTTTTTTGTTCTCACCGGGATTCAAACACGGAACCTTCCGTGTGTGAGTCAGGCGTCTTGATCACTACACCACGGAGGCTGCCAATGTTCTTTGAATACAGTAAATTTGGAACACCGAAAACTATGTCTGTATTGTAACGATTGATCGTTTAGTGCTATTAGTTATTGAGTGAATGTAAATTCAATAGTTAATATTGATATTACCAGGAATCCTACCTGGGACCTTGAGCATGATAGATAAACCTGTTTACCCCTTAATTATGAGGCAAACTCATCTACACTGGATTTACTTTTTCATGATTTATTATTTTCAAGTCAAATTATTCTTCCAGAGTTCGTGTTCTATTTTACACTCAGAAATATATTTTTCATCCGCCCAAACGCGAAGAACATTAAAAATGTGGTATTAAAAATATGAGAAATAACTCAACATTTTCATTTCAAATATGCACCAAAATTTATGAGTATATACAGTTATATTTATGCTTTAATATTTCGTTCCTGTTTCAGATGTATTTTTATATCCGCTTTTCAATAATGGTTTGAAATCACCATTTCAGGAATCCGTAATTCAGGATCTAGTTTTCAGCTAAAAAGCCTTAAAAATCGGCAACGCTGTCTCTTAAAGGTATACGCAAACATACCACAAACCTTTTACTTTTAGAGTGGAAAAGCTTTTTTATATTTTCATGCAAAAAAGAAACAGTATATTAAATAATTGTCCAAGGAGTTTTGTGAAAATAATCAAGTAAAACTTCCATCGACATTAACCAAAATTATTTCAAGTAATTTAACACGAAACCTATTTGAATTCAAACTTACTGGTGTTATATGTAAATTTTGAGTTCGATTTCCGGTAAGATAACTTGAGCAATGTTTCGTTTGTTAAATAATTCTTTACAGAACGCATTTAAATTACTAACTTCTTTCCAAAGATTTGGCGGGTTAAAATAATACTTTACAAAGAACGCTTTATTGGTTAATTTTGTTTACCGACTAGCAATTTCAGATTATTGTTCGGCTTTGCAACGTGTTCATTTATTTCAAAAGTGTCGTATATCGTGAATTATTGTTTTATGCCCTTTTAAATGTCGTCTACTGAAGTTGAGATATTTATTTTTCTGTGTATACTTTGTACCCTTGTATTTTTTATGTAATATTTTAAAGAACCGGACATTTGTCCTATACTTAAGTGTTAAGATCCTAGTTTAGTTAATTGTTTCTTATCCTAGGATGTCACATATAATTTAATTTATTGGGGAGGTGAAATCTCGTAATTGTTTGAAAAGGTTTTAGATATATTTTGTTTGGCACTAAAATATCAGTATTTTTTGTAGAATGTAATCGAAATAAGTTTTGGAAAGCTTGTGAGAGAGGAATAAGCTTTAGTCTTCATCTTGAAGTCTGCAAGTGCGCTTGTAGAGTTGCTGATGGAAAGTCAGACCGTAGCAGGCGAGGAGTGTACGCATCCTCGAGTGTTACGTGTATTAGGTAAATGTGGTTACATACGTAAACATTTAAAGGAACTGCAGTTATCTTTTAGGATAGTTGCAATAATTATTATTTCTGTGACATTCAATAGTGAGCCTCTAGAGACAATGACGAAAGGTCCTAAGTGACAGGCGAGGCTTGTACGCATCCTCGAGTGTTACGAGTTGCGAGTGTGAGGGTGTGATTGCCCTGTGGTTTTATTTGAGCTGATTTGTTTGTTTAATGACTATGTACCCGCTCAACTTTTTCAGACCGTTTTCTATTGAAATTTATGTGACATTGCGGAATTTAGAAAATAAATAATATTTTGAAGAATCTGTGTGTCTTTTTCCTCGTTCGCATGTCACCCGAGATTGGCGAGACCGTCGAAGCGAGAACCCTGCACCAGCTGCCGTAAACAATAACAATATTAAGTTTTTTTTATTAATTAAAACGTTTTAAAATTTAATTAAGTCTTCTGGCATAAGTAATATGGCGATAAAAATAAAATAACTTGCCTATGGGTATAAATTACTAGGGGTAGGCTGAAGAAAGGAAGGACTGCAACACATGTTTATTCTGCCATACATTTGTACCTTTTTTCACATTCATACATTTTGTCATACATGCCCTTTGGTTCTGTCTGCTTTTAACATGATTTTGGTTTATCTGATCATGCCACGTCTTCCTTGGGAGTCCGTCTTAAGATGGAAAACACTAAGTCTTATTAAAGTGGAAGAGGGAAGTTTAGGCGTTAATAGGACTTGTGTTCTGTAATTGGCTGGTTTAAGTGACCAAATTACACAAGGTGTAACATTCATCATTTTGCCTGTGTATATTGCTTTCATGTGTCTATTTATGGAATTTTGTGAAATTAAAAGCAGAAACCTTTATGAATGCAGGTGAAATTCATAAAACGGAATTATTTCTCCTTTATACTTGGCAGAGCCTGAAAATATTAATAAACCAACCAATGAAGATAAGCTCTGTAAATTCCTCATAAGTGTCCCATATCTCTTTTGTACTATGTAAATTTTGATAATACCTTAGGGGGTAAAATCCTATCCAAATATTTAGACAAATTCAAAATATTGTTGACTTTAGTTGAAATATATACGATAAAATTTTCTAACCAAAAGGGTCTCATATTTTACAAACGACAATCAAAATCACATCTTTTCAAATAATGAACAGTTCAATGATTTTAAACTTTCTAAAAAAGTGTTTATTTAAACAGCGTTATCAAAATTTAATTGAATTTATATATTTTTTTTAAAATAAAAAAAAGTATTTGAATTTAAATTTCCAAAAAGAAAATAATCTAATTCTAGCCTATTTCAACATTCTATGCAAATTTTAAATGAAACTAATTATAGATTAATAGATTACACAATATTTTCCAAAATTAATTTAATCAACCTAAAGCGTTCATTACAGTTTGAACAAATTTCACATTTGTTATGAAAAGTGAGATTATAACCACCTCAAACACCCTTTTGGAAAATGAGTTTTCCTCATTTGCATATTTGAGTCTTTATGGAGCTCTCTTCCCGTATCATTTTCCATTACGATAAAAATGAAGATCTCATAAAAATTCACCCCTTTTTTTACTTCTCTTACAAGATAATATAGAATAGATGATGTATTAAAAATGTAAGGGATGATACCCAAATGAAACCCGCGTTATTTTAAACAGTTTTCACTTTATTTTTTAGTTTTAGTATAAAAAAAGTATACATTAATAAAACATGTGTCATTTTATGTAAAAAAAAAAAAAAAGAAACTTCAAGTCATATTGATTTTATTATGATGTTATAAAATTATGAAATATTAGAGTAAAAGATAATAAGATTAAAATAATTATATTAATGTAAAATGATTTCAGGATAGTCCAACAAATATGTGTTGTTTTCCATTTTTAAATTATTATTTTTACCATAAATGTCTATGATTCGGGAAGTGTCTAAAAATATATTATACCTCAAATAATTTGACAATTTAGGTTAATACAAAAAAATATTGTTTAATTCAGCTAGATACGTATATAACTTGACCACTCATAATTAAAAGCAAAGATTTTCAAATATGAAAATGACCGCGTAATTTTCCATTTATAAATTAAGCAAAAAAAGTAAATATTAAATGCGAAAAACAAATTTCAGTCCATCATATTTTTTTGCAAGTAAGTCTAACACGTGAATTCAAGATCGAATTATTTTTACAATGTTATCATTAAAAATATAATTATTTCATACGTGTGTATGTAAAGCTCGGGTTTCCTAGGACAGCGGTGCCCGTATTTTAACGGCCGTAGTGAACATTAATGCGGTTGACAGCCGTCGTAACGGTGACTAGAGAGTGGTTTCCTATAAAAATGGTGTTGATAACACCGTTTAAAAATAAAACCACTCTCTAGTCACCACTACGACGGCTGTCCACCGCATCACCGTTCACTACGGCCGTTAAGATACGGGCACCGCTGTCCTAGGAAACCCTAGCTTAACTGAGCACCTTCTAAACATCTGGACAAATTTATATGATTTTTCGTGCGTGTTTGAGTGAGTCCTTGAATGATTTAAATTCACAATTGAACCCGGTAGGTGGCACTGTGATCTTGATTTTGCTTTGTTCACACAATGACGAAACCAAAAGATAGATATGTCAAACGTCACTTAATATATAGTTTATCGAAAATCAGAATATCGAAAAAGCGATTGCTTAACCAGCTAATATCAGAAAAGCCAATGTTTGGGCAGGACAACGTATTTCGGGTCCGCCAGTATATTATAAAAAAGGTAAATGGTGCCGTTTATATCATATCTAGTAACACATTAAAATGTTTGGTACTCACTAAGTCTAGAGGCTTTTCCGTGGGACACATTTTTTAAAAACAGGTATATTTTACAAAGTAAAATTTGTTTATTAATTATCTTTTAATATATTTACATTTGAAGATCTTCCATGTTAACAATGGTTTTCGGGAGTGAATCAAACACCTTAAAAATTCAACTCAAAATAACCCAATTGAAAATGGTTTCTTTCATTATATTTTTTTGTAGTCCTTAATTTGATGTTTTAAATAAAAAGATTAAAGGTAAATTTAATAACGCTATTACAATCAGAATAGAAAGATCAATAATATAAACGTATTTTAAAAGAAAAATGTTTTGTCATTTAAAATAAATATTTGTTTTTTTCTAAGGTCGGAATAAAAGTATTTTGACACACATCACGTGTTTTACGTAGAAAGTAGTGGAGGTTCAGGGGTGCATG
The DNA here is from genome assembly GCF_059751315.1 of Micrasema longulum. Taxonomy (NCBI): domain Eukaryota; kingdom Metazoa; phylum Arthropoda; class Insecta; order Trichoptera; family Brachycentridae; genus Micrasema; species Micrasema longulum. The sequence continues at coordinate 4,907 of NW_028277224.1, forward strand.
AGAATCAAGAGTGAAATGAAGTAAACTGCAATGTCTAATGCACCCCTTCCGGTGCAAGGAAGACAAGTTGAGGTAAGGGTTGTAGAGCCGGAGGCGGTGGAGGGGATGAAAAGAGAGCGGAAGGTGAGTGTAGAGGATGATGAGTTAGACCAGGGGTTTTCAAACTTGTTTAAATAACTTGATAATACACTACTTTAGTTTTCTTCAAAATCTTCGGCACAAAAAGTATGCATTTTCTTTTTATACATAACTTTAGAAATTTTTATTTGTATGATAAATGCGTTGAACCGTAATAGCCAAAAATGTATACTATAATTAAAATGGTAACTTTAATAAATAGAACAATTATTATATTTGTTGTTTTTATGTAATTATGGGCACTTGCAACACTTGAGACTTGCACAGGTGCCAGGCCTGCCAACACAGCAACGCATCACGTCACCAACAACTGAAAAACTAAATTCCGACTCTTTTTGTCCGGCGCTGATTTCGGTTGTCATCAACGCGACATTGTTAACGATCTTCAACATTTAACGCAAATTAAATTCACTACAGTTAGGTTAAGACAGTATTATCGCCATTTATAGTATTTTTATTTTTTTTCGTACTGTAATAATAATAAAACTCCGGATAGATATGTAAGAAAAATATTTTATTCAATACACGCAACCTCGTAACAAAAGTAAAAAAGTCGGGTTGTGGTCCCGTGGCTAGTGTCTCGGACTCACAGACCAAAGGTCCGTGGTTCGAATCCCACTCTACCCCAACTTGATTCCATTTTCTAATAGTGAGTTATTTAGAACTCGTTGAGAATGGCCCTCAAAATTAAATATTTGGGTAAATTATAAGAACGCAAATATTTCTTTTTATTTAAAAAAAAAAATATTTTCACGAAAACATTTTCACTACACTCTTACTGTTAAAGTATTATAAAATATGAGTGTTACAATATTTGAGTTCGTCCAAATGTTTGTAGACAAAATACTGGATTTCATCCCCTTGGGAGTCAGAAGATAAAAAAATTACAACAGGGTTGGAGAATTTGTTAATCTTAATTACTCCCGAGGGGGTGAAATCCAGTCTTTTGTCTACAAAAATTTGAACAAACTCAAATATTGTAATGAAATTGGTCCAAGAAGAAGTTTAAAAATTGGAAAATCGTTTTCAAGCGTTGCCTAGTATGTGAAGCAATTCAGTCAGATGAATCTCTTCACAACAATAAAGGTTTCATTCCTTGAATTTAATTTTGAAAAAATATATATTTATTCAGATAATAAATAAAGATACAATATTACTACAAAATACAATTTTATACAATAATTAAATGCATATTGACATTTCCCATTACTTAAATTAAATAAATAATTCTTGTGTACATAATGGGGAGTGACGTCTTACAATAGTTTATTTTATTTTAATTATTAATATTTTTAGGATAACATATATATGAATTACATAAAATATAAATAAATGGTGTTTTTAATCAACAAATGGAAGAATTGTAGAAATACGGATGATCAAACATAGGCAAAATAATGAATGTTAGACAGTGTGTAAAGAGGCCACTCAAACCAGCCAATGACAGGTCATAAGCCCTGTAAATGCCTAGAATTCCATATTCCCTTATTTAAAGTATTCTCTATCCCTGTTGCAATTTGTTAAATACGAGTATGTTAACAGATCGGTCTTGGCCCGCAAGCCGTAGTTAGAAGACCACTGAATAAGAGGAAAATATGGGATGAGCTCAATGAATGAGACGGGGTGTTAATACTTAAAAGCTTGATGCACAGCCTCAAGTGAAAAGTGTGATTTTACGTACAGCCTGTGACGTTTTGTGAGGAATACAATGAGATTTCAATAAGGGAGGAGTTAGGGGCTCTGATATGTATGCCTGTGGGAATTGTTTTTATGTATAATGTATTCACGTTGACAAGAGCTTGTTTTAATGAAAATTTTGTACTGCATGCATATTTTAATGGTATGTTTATACGGCTAAGTATTTTTACCACGGCGCGATACAGGATTGGACTTGAAAGAGTATTTTTTTTTAAAGTATCAATCAACTTTTTTTTTTTTTTTGATGTTTGAAGCACTTACTTTGTGAAACATTATTATTTAATATATTAAAAACTTAGTTTTTAACCATCTATTTCATTTTTACCGACCGATTTCAAAGCTACACGGCATATAGGGCTAAAAAGTGTTTAGATTTAATATTTAGTAAACACTGTTAAAATAAAATAGGATGATATTCATTCATAAACTATACCATGAAAAAAAGTTTGTGAAGCTGTAAAACCGGTTGGTAGAATAAAAAAAAGTTAATAAAAATAAAGTTGATTTATATTTATTTTATTGTAAAGAATAACCACAAAGTTATTGTTTCACATTTAAATTTTGGAGTATTTTTTGTTAAGGAATTTTGAAAAATTATTACTAACATTATTTGAAGTTTTTTATAAATATTTTACACTGGTGCATAAGGCACTGCATTATTTTCTTTTTTTATCACCTTCCCTAACTATATTTAGTATTAGATCATTAGTGTATCGATATTTTTTCGTAAAGGATCTTCACCGACAAGCCATGTAAATTAGCTTAGTGATTCTTGTAACTAACAATATATTTGTCATGTGTTTAGGGTACCTTTATAACATTACAATATGTTTGTTTATTTTGAATAAAAATAATGCATATTCAACGTTTGAAGCACTTACTTTGTAGAAAATTAATCAGTATCTTAAAACTTAAATAACTGTATATTTTATGCACCACTTGATTTTTTAATTTACAAACTAACTGGTTTCAAAAACACGATGCCTTCTTCAGGGTTAATTACAAACTTGTTTAATCTTGAAGAAGGCAATGTGTTTCTGAAACTAGTTGTTTTTTTTCAACAAAAATAAAGTGGTGCATGAAAGACACAGTTATTTAAGGTTTAATATTTTCAAAAATAATACAGATTGATACTGAAAACACTTGAAGGAAAAAAAAAACTTTTTAAAATCACAAAGCCAATTAAACAATTCCGCATATAAAAAAAAAATATTTCCAGTAGGGAAATATCACATAATACAAATACCGAAAAAAACATGTGAAATGGAATTAGAAAAAAGTAATTTTATTTTCAAAATCAATACGTATATTGTGGAGAAATGTTTTTATACGTATTTTTTTCAAATTAAATTGTTAAAAAAAATGTCTCCACAAAAACGCGACAAGTTTGGCTTTAACGATTCTGACGTCAAGATTCATGACGACGTTCTATTTTAATTTTAACGATCACAAGCAATGTTTAAAATTAAACCGAATCGTGACATGTTAGAGGCGTGGCCTGTTAAATGAACCGTTTTCGCGGGTAAAATCATGCTTTTTTTCTTTGCTTGACAGTTGTCGCGTCCCGCGACAAAAATAATTATACCTATAAGATAATCAGAACCGTTATAGTTTAAAAGTAAAATTGAATATGGAAAACAAATCAATCGCGTAAATAAACGCTTTACCCGACAGCGGTCATCAGCCATCCCGCGGCGGTCACGTGATACCTCCCACCACACTAGTTTTTTTGAATACAGGGCCGTAGTACTCGCCGCTGGCGAGCCAGCCAGTTGCAATCTGGTTCGCGAGCAGTGTCCACGCCGCGCTAGGCCAGTTTTCCCTCGCAAATAACTATGGGAGTTTTGGTATAATTCCCTATGCACCATGTTGAGCTGTGCCCAAAAAAAACTTGTATTCTAATTAAACCAGCTTCCGGTAAGTCTTCAACAACTTTCGAATATATAAATCAACTTGTTTCGCTTATACAAATTTGTAATTTTTCATTATTGTCCACAGATCGGATACGTATGATCATTTTAAGCTAGAATCCATTATGACGGCTGTTTAGCCTTATACACCACGTAACAACTAACAAATCTCCATTTAGTAAGTACAGTATACAGCACGGAACTGTTGTTTTTTTTTAACTTACTTTCTCGAGCCGTTTGTAAAGAAATACATTTTTTTGTAGTATGGAGAGTCAGGTTACCCCGGAATCTCGCCCTTCAACCTGAGTTGTCGACATTTTCTTTGATTCATCCTGCAGAGGCGTGACTCAGCAGTTTTTCTCCTCAATGGCAAATCGACACAGGACGCCATTTCTAGGATCCTTCGTAATCGCTGGTGTTCCTAGTACTTCCTTCTCAAGTAAAATAATATAGAATGGTTCGAATCTCTCAGAGGATTATGTGAGTACCTCGCGTGCATCTCTTCATAAAGGTTGGTGGAAATATACTTCGAAAATTAGTGACTCCTAATGTAATACTACAGTGAACTAATGGATACGCAGGATTATTCAAATCTTTATCCTCATTACGGGGAACCGCTGCCCAAATTATTTTCGGTTCTAGGACACTTAGAAGTAATCACATTGTAGGTTAATTTCGAATCCTTTTAATAATGGGCTATTTTCAATTTTAATTCTTACTAGGAGAGATCTCTGCTCCAATTATTATTAATCCTGTTTACTATAATTAAGTTCCTCATAAATAATTGTTGAACATCTTGAGAAACATATATGTCCGTTGTCTGTAAAACTATATTTTACTGATTTGTAATAAATAAACTTGAAATGAACCACTTTATTCTGTCTTTTCCCACCGTTGTTCACAACCAAGCAAGAAATTCAGTATTTTATTAGAATTTTGCAATAATACCTAATGGAAAGTAACTAAGGACCCATGTTATCCTTCAAGGAACCTTGAGATCAAAAAGAACAAGTTCTACCTGAGACTATTAGCCGCAAGGTAAGATTTAATATTAAAAAAGAGTATGACACAGTATTTCATAGGGCCTTATTAAGTTTTAATTGTTTTTTTTTAAATGTGATGTTTCCTTATTGTAGAGTAACTGGATCACAGTGGAAGTTGACTTTTATCACTGCGCTTTTTTTATCATAATATATAAAATATGGATTCAAAGATAATGTGGAACTAACCCTTTAATCACATATTATGATCGAATGATGATTTGTTGATTGTGACAAGTTATTATTTTGTAATAAAATTATACTTTATTAGGTTAATTTAATTTTTAGCTGATAATCTGCAAAAAAGGTTCGCAAATTTACAAAAACCCTTTCTCAAAATACCTCAATAGAATTGGCCCTTCCATCATTAATTTCAATACTGTATATTTAGGGTTAGCTAATTCAGAGGACATCAAAGCTTGCTAATGATATTCCGCGAGGGGGTTGATGAAGGTGGTTATTGGGTATGCAGAATGTTGTGGTTGTTGGTCGCACTGCGGAATGTCCAATTTGTACCAACAGGGTAGAAAGGGTAAGTGAAACCGCCACAGAATTTAAATTCAAGGTGGATGTTTACATTATTTTTAAAAGTGGCTGGTGGTTCGGCAAATTATTTCATTGATGACTCAAAGCTTTGATAAAAATGTTTGATACCTGAAACAAACCACTCGAATGTTTACTCCGTTATTTGAGTCCGATTTGCTAACAAAATCAGTTAATTTACAAAATTATATCAAAAGGCACAAATTATTATTGATTTTTTTACTTTTTATCATTATTTCTGCAGTGATAATTTCTAACTCTTTAAATTCACATTATGTTTTACTGTCAATCAATATTCTATTAAGATCGCAAAATAATCAAATGGTCACTATTGTACAAAAACGACGCATGTGATTTTCTTCAACTTTACATGAGAGAGGTTTAATTTCTTTGACACTTAATGTCACAACTTAATAAAACAACAAACCATCACGCCATTTCTCCGTAAGGGTAGGCAGATATGATGTAACGCCACATCACTCTATCTTTGCATACAGATCTCGGTTCTTCTACATTCATACATCTTCTCATGCACGCGCGCCGATTATTCCTATATTTAACATGTCCATCTTCAAGTATTTGTTGGATTTGGTCATGCCTTGTCTTATTCGGTCTTTCTCTATTTCTGCATCCATCAACATTCGCTTGTAAATATTCTTACCCGTTCTTTCGCTGTCCATTCGCTCTACATGTCCAAACCAGTGCAGAGCTCCTTTCTTGATTCTTTATCGATCATACGCATCGTGGTTTGACATTCATAAAAGAGTCGAGCAGGGATGTGTGATGTTACCATGACTGTTCAACGTGTATATCGATAACTGCATGAAAGAACTGAAAGGTTTAAGAATGGGAGTAAAAATGGGTGATTTAAATGTCAATTGTTTTTTTGTATATGGATGATGCCGTGCTTCTTGCTAACGATAAAGAGGAAATGCAATTCTTGGTAACAAATGTCTACAATGTATGCAAGGGAAGCGATTTGCTGATAAATGTTGATAAATCGAATGTGATGGTTTTCGACAGAAATGAAAGTATGGCTAAATGTTGAATCACTGTGAATGAAGTTAAACGGTGAACGGTGCAATTAAATCAACCTTGGTAAATAAATGTTAGTCGCAAGAGGAAAAATTAGCAGTTCATAACGGAGTCCTGGTCCTAACCCTGATGTTTGGGAGCGAAGTATAGACTTGGAAAAACAGAGATAAAAGTAGGTTGAATGTTGTCGAAATGCGATCTTTCGGGCAAATGAGTGGTAAAACTATGTACGATGTATAATTTGATACTAAGGTTAGTTATGTATAAAAACTTATGTTTGAACCTGGAATATAAAGCTTTTTCATGATGAAATACAGATGGAAGTTAATGTCGCATTATTCGCATATTCGTCATAGTTAATCATGACGGAAGTTTGTTAAAAACTAATTGATATGAGTATCGTAGATTTAAAAAAAATTCAACTGATAACAAAATGAATTGTTTTACTAAAAAAATTGACTTTATTTTTTCATTAAAATTTTAGAAAAATAAGACAAAAATTAACATTAAAATTTCGTTTTGTTTTTATATTAGGCAGGTTTTAAAATAGTATAAAATGTAGGTATGGGAACATTATTTTTAATTTAAAAAATAATACGAAAATTGCCCTCTGTGTCATATACAAATACATAAGGTGATAACTACCCCTCTAAGTGGGTAGGTACGTATTCCATATGTGTGACGTTTGTTTATGAGCCGCTTTCTCCGCCCTAAACGTCAACCATTTTTGTACTTGTCTGCTTTTAGAACGCCTCCTTTTGTGCATCTTTAGGGGAGAATTTGAACACACTGACGCATTTTAAAAGTCCCGTACCGACGCCGACGCCATCTTGAAAACCCGTAGATTTCATTTTGATTAAACTCCTTTAAGAGAAAAAAATTATAGAACGCTCTGGCGAAAATGTACACGGGTAATAAAAAATGGTAAATACAGATTTTACAATAAAGGCGAAGAACTGCCGATTATATATTTCAACTCGGGTGAAAGAATCATTATGAAATATGGATGTCAGTGATAGAATTTTAGTCTCTTGAGATATTGGTATATTTATTTGAAACTATAAGAAGGTTAAATTGCAGAAGCCTAAGAAAATGTAGACATACTAAAAATATTTTTTTAGTTTTTTACTGTTTACTTTTTGTCCCGTTTTTGTACAACTGCCAAACTTACTACTTTGCCTTAAGCTTTAAGAAATAAACTTAAATTCCAATTGTAAATAGGGTCAAGATTTCCGAGACTTAGGAAAGCCTTAATCCATGTTGCCTATTTTTCACACCTGAGAGCTCTTATGGTCCTGCAAGGTCAATCGATGACCATCTTCGGCTTTATTCTGCGGAACTATAGGACGCGGGATAAATGTGGGAGGAGGCGAGAATGCTGGCTAACGATAGGGTCTCCTAGAGGTATCTGATGACGTTCAGTTTTAGTGTTGCAAAGCAGCGTTTATAAAATAATTTTAAATACATATAACAATTTGTTACCCACTAAGTCTTAAGACTTTTCGGTGGGACACTTTTTTTTTTTAATTACAGGTTTATTTTACATTATTTTACTTATATTATACAAATTTATTTATAAACAAGCACTATGAAAGATTTAGAAGATATTTTTTCAGTTCTTTTTTTTCATTTGAATATCTTTCATGTTAATTATGGTTTGTGGGAGATCATTGAACAACCTCGGAATAACGCAATTTTATGTTCGCTCTCCGAAGTAATTTGTAGTTCGGGGAACGATTAGTTAGTTTTTAGTTTAATCTAGTGTTGTGAGTATGGGAAACTCTTTTTTTATATTCCGGATCAACAATGTGATTTACAATGAATTTGTTGTCATAAAGTTGTTTTATTTAAGATGCTCTACTTAGGATCAGATGTGAAAAAATAAAGATTTCTAGCCATCAATGCGTTATTTAGCTGCAACACGTGTTAGAATATTTATTGCATGAAGTTATTTACATAGAAATGGCGCTATAAAAAATATCTATAAAAAAACGATCTTTTAAAATTGAAGGTATTTATTTTGAAATACTGTTTTAGCAATGTTGCGTACTTACGTTTTTCAAAAAAGCTTGTTTTTAAGGGCAGATAGTTTTTGGAACAAAATCAGCGGAGGAGTTCGCAATACATGGAGAATCACTGATAGAGCTTGAAAACAAAACATTTTAGGGCTCATACTCGACAGACGACTATCAAGCAATAACCGTATTGAAAATCAAATTAACCAACTAATAGAACTTAACTGTATGTTCTACAGAATAAAACAATATATAAAAAAAACTCTTATGTACCAAAGATATGTAGAAAGCAAACTCAACTATATGTTTACCTTGATGGGGAACTGTCAATTAAAAAACTCTAATGTACCCAGGATATGTGGAAAGCAAACTCAACTTTCTGTTAACTTTGATGGGGAAGTGGATATAAAAAAAACAATACAAAGACCACAAAGTTAACGAGATAAAATATTAAAAACACACATAATCTAGACTAACTTACGACAACGCGACCATAGAACTCTACCAGAGCGTAAAACACCTAAACATAGACGGCCTAAAAAAACTAGGAACACTTATACTAATCCACAAAATAACACAAGGTTACATCCCGCTGATAAGAGTAGCTGACATACACAGGCACAACACGAGAAGATAACAACACTAACACATACAAAGACCCAAAACAAGAACAGGCTAATCCCGACTTAAGAACAATGGACGAAAACTGTACAATACCTTACCTCACTATATAAAAACAATGATTACATAGAAATAACAAAAAAAAAACAACTTACCTGATGATGTACAATTATAAACTGTTAGGTTTCTTGTGAAATAATAAGTACAAAAAATTTTATTTTTTACTAAATATGATAACAAAATAAGAAAAACTCTTATTAAGGGGAAAATAACTTTGTAAATAATTATTTTAAAATCTGAACTAATCATTTATTGGCTTCAATGTTCTTGAATATAAAAATAATTCCTTTTTTAAACCGATAAAAGATTTCGTGCAAATAATCTATTAAAATTCATTGTTAGTTAGCGTCTGTAACAAAATAACCAAGAAGCTCGATAGATATATTATTTTTGACAGATTTTTCTCAATTCTTTTATAATTTATATAACATTTTAGGCCTTTACATAAAAAAGTAAGAATAAAACAGTTTAAGTACGTATGAGTGGTTTGAAGTTAAAAACGTCATGCTAAGTGTAGCCATACAGCTCTGACGTTATGATAGAAGTGAAAAGATGTAAAGAGAGGATGCTTTACATAAACATGAATCTCTTCCTGCTAGTGATCCTCTCCAATGTATGCAAATAGTAGTTCTCTGTAGCATTCAAGGCACTGCAAATACGTCATACACCCCCATTGGCCTAGCTTGGACAAATAAACATTTTTACTTATAAAAAAGTAGATTTTGAATATACAGTTAAATATAAATTTTATATTTGAAGCACTAATTTTGTGGTTATTTATTATAATAAAATAAATTAAACCGCTTTGTTTTTAAACTTATTTGTTTATTAATTTGTAAAAACAACTTTTAAATTGAGGTACATTAAAAGTTTAATTCCTGATGATGAGGTAATAACCTCGAAACCGGTCTAAGTGTAAAATGTAATACCAAAATGTGAAAAATGTTTTTGACAACAATAATATACTTTGTTTTTAACCGCTTATTTTTTATTTTTTCTACCGACTGGTTTCAAAGCTAGATAAGCTTCTTTATCAAGGTATATTTAACGAATGAATTCTATTTTATTGTGCTACACATATGAAACTAATCAATCAACTGTTTTTGTCTTTAAAATATGGGAACCGTAAATTGAGATAGATATGCTCAAAACTAGACACTAGTGGACTAAAGGTGATATGAATTTTCTAAATTCGCAAACCATCTTCTTGAAAATAATCATAAGTTGTATAAAGACTTCATGTTGAAAATTAAATGTTAAAATTAGGCAACTTGGAAATCTTAGAAATTCAAAAAAGCGATTTATAATAAAAAAAAAAATTAAAAAACCAAATGAACAATATTTCCTTTAGTCTACTTCTGTCTAGTTTTGAGCGTATCCATCTTAAATTACGCTTCTCATCCTTGAAATAATAAATCAAGACAAAAATACTTGATTTATTTTTTTATATGTGTAGCATAATACTGATATAATAATAATATAAGATATAATTCAATAGTTAAGTATACCTTGCAAAAAAGGTTGTATAGTTTTAAAACTGATCGGTAGAAAAAAATAAGAAATAAGTGGTTAAAAAAAAGTTGTTTTTATTTAGCTAAGTTAATGTTCAAAATAATTGATAACCTAAATCTTACTTTTTATTTTTGTAAAAATAAAATTCGTCATGCCTTTTATCGTATTCGACGTAATCAAACTAATTTGAACTATTTTCTATTATGGGAAACGCAACCATATACGCTAAATGGAATTGAATAAAAAAACAGTTATTAAAGGCGAAACAAATAATGGGAAAATTTTCATCGTTATCAATGTAAGGATCAAATTCAATAATTTATTATGAAAACTATTTTATATAATGAAGCTATATTCTAAGAATACAATATTTTGAGAACATTAAAAAAGCTTCCTTTGTGTTTTTTTCAGTATGTGTCTTTGTTTAATTACGTTTGTAATCAAGAAGAATCAATAAGTTAGTTAACAGTGAATAAATAAGTAAGAATGACAACATCCAACATACATTAGCCTCTCATACAAAACGCCAAACTTGCAGTGAAAAAATAATGAAAGCAGTAAGTAATTAAAATCGCGGTTTAAATATAAAAAAAGTTACTTTTTTTTTTTAAATGTATAATTAAAACTAATAGGAAAACAAATAAATAAATCTTGAAAATAATTTCTTGTGAAAAGAACGCTTTCACTGTTTATTTTTTTGTTAAGTTTAAATGAAAGAATTGAAATCTTTACAGATGTGGATAAACTTCTACTGGATTATTTCACCTACTAAGAAACTACTTAATGCAGTCGACTGTAAATTCCTGATTTATTTTCTACGATTACCATCACGCCTCTTACTAGTGTGAGTAGGCAGAGAGGATGTTACGCCACATGTCTTTATTTTATCACGCATTAATAGCTTCTTCTACATTTGAGCTTATCTTTGAAGCTCTTTTACATTGTATTTTTTGTCTCACCTAAATTTAAAGTGTGATTTAAATTCAATGGTATTTTTAATGCTTTCGAGAAAAAAAAATATTGCACACCTTTTTTACTGATTGTGTATACTTTTTTCCTCAATTTTCTCCAGTGGAATCACTACAATGCCCTTTTCTCCTGAACCACTACCAGGTAATTGATAATTCGATTTAAGTGGTATCATCCCGATTGTCTGTCGTGTCACGTAAGGGATGAAACAAATGTTGGAACTGAAAATAATAGTCACCCCTTAAGTGGTTTCCTCAATCACCCCTTACCACTGAAAAGGCTATTTCTAGGTGTTTGGATTTGATATTTAAGCACTAAACAAATTATATTTAGGGCCGTGAGAACCCTAGATTGGTTTAATTTGTTTTATCTTGTAATGAGGTATTATATTATAATACTCGGGTTAGTGTGCTTGATAATATGTAACCTTGTGCCTGATACATATATGGCATACATTTGAACATCTTTATTCCTTCAATTCTTTCATATGTTGATGTTTGTGAAGTTAAAGAGCTGAAACCTTTATTTATGCGGGTGAAATTCATATAATTAAATTATTTCACCTACATACTAGGCAACGCCTGAAAATGTTATTTTTTCAATTTCTATACTTCTTCATGGACCAGGTGGATTTATCATCAATATTTTGAGTTTGTCCAATTTTTTTATTTTTTGTAAATAAAGGACTAGGTTTCAGCTCTTTAACTTTACAAACTGGCCACTTACACCAGCCATTGACAGGTCATAAGCAATGTAGATGCCTATACTTCTATATTACCTTTTCTTAAATGTTGTTCATCTCTGTTGTAATATGTTAATATATCCAGTTATATAATATATAAGTTAATATAGCTCCACAGGGAGTAGAATCCAGTCCTTGTCTACAAAAATTTGGACAAACTCTAAATATTGTTAGTAAGTTAAACTTTAAATTAATGCTTTTAGCAATAAATCCGCTAAAGTACTTATTCTTTGTACTTGAAGTTTTAGATAAATATGTCTGACATAATTAACGAGTAATAAGAATATTTGCAATGATAGCCGCTAGTGCTAAAATCGCAATTGTTTTTGCATGCATACTATTTTATACGCACTTACATTATACGCATGTCATACGTAACCAAATCACTCAAATTCTTACTAAAATTCTGTCAATACGTATTTTTAAAGTGACATTACAAACGGACATTTTTGTGGGTGCGCCGGGAGTGCACGGCGTTTGTAAATTGTCTTCTCCCGCTTTCTCACAATTCACCGGTATGAAGCAAAGTCTATCTCGCTCAAACCACGATCTTACCAGGTCTGGTATTTTTCTTACATTTTTTCATACGAATCTGGTGCACGGTGACGATTCGCATGCGTAGACAAAATGAGAAAATCGTCCGCTAGAGTCAATCTCATTAGATCTTTTGGCAGTAGTATTGAATATAATGTTGTTCGAGTAAAATGTTGCAGTAAATCCTCGTTTTTACTCGGCTTTACTAGGCAATGCGCTGCACTCATGGTCATACCAAGGAACCACCCTTTATTTCAACCTTCGTGATCCAAACTGTAAACAGACAACCAAAACGCAAAAATCAACCACGAGTTTCATAAGGTCATCATCCTTTTATTAATTAAATACTTAAATGACTATTTTTTTACTATTCAATTGAAGATGGATTCTAATGTTTTGAGTAAATAAACGACAAAAGATTCCTGCAAACACAGGAAAGTTACAAATCTAGAATATCTTTAATCTGTTCTGAACCGTTCGGCTGTCGCCGTGACACGTCGCAACCTACCCCCGCCCCTGCCGTCAGCGGTAAGAAACGACGCACCCGCCACTGGTGCGCAAGTTAATAATTGGACAAGACGTGATTTTCATTGCCATTAGAGCCCTATTGTCGGGAGGCAGCGGCGTAGCATGGGCCGAGTTAAAGGCGCAGGGGAGGGGCCACTTTGTTAATTAGAAATCTCGGACAGAGAAAGATGTGTCTGATTCGAATGTTACAATCATCTGTTAACGCATCAGAGCCGAAGATTTATTTTATAATTATTGTCATATTAATCGTAATTATCCAACGCATACATTGTCAGCGCTTTTGCGGTTGAAACCCCTATGCATGGGATGCTCTCCTGAAAACGTAAGAATTTAATTTTTGGAAAAAGAATAAACCTTTTCACACTTTTTTCCTGATTATTCAGAGCACTAATAACTTTCATTATATTTTTTTGCATCTTTCAACAAAATGCACAGTTTTATTTCATTTCGTGGTAATAAACTACACTTTACAGCCGATAATCTTTAAAACGCTCAAAAGTCGTGATAGAATTTATTTTTTTCTAATAATATGCATAGCAAGTTAGTTAATTATCAAAATATTCATAAAACTAGGTTTTTCATCGGTCATAAAATGATCAATCATTTATAGATTGTCAAAACGCATTCATCGTAAGTGGTTTTTAGATCGTATTCAATAATGTAAAAATACATAATAAAATAATAAAAAGTTCATCAGTTGTATAAACAAATACTTGCCAACAACAAAGAAAATATTATCGCTTTTTTAGAGTAAAGTTTGTTTTTTTAAGTTGTAAACGGGTTGGTAACCTCATTATTGTATTTACAAAAATATTTACATTTTACAAATTGAAATGTAATACAATATTAAATCATTAAAGATCCATGGTAGTAGAGCCTGACCAACTCAAATTGATGATTGCTTAGCTTTAGTACTAAAGTTTCTTCATACATTTCATAAATAGAATTGCTACGCTAGCGCCCTGCTACACCAATTCGCATTGGTCGGACTGTATGTCGACTTTTTTGTGTTTTTTTTTATGCTGGGACTAAACAGGTTGACATTTACATCAACAAAGAGGGTGGAGATAGTGTGAGTCAGGGGTTTGGATGTTACAGATCAAAGTTGTCATATGACAGGCTTACTGTAACTTTACCATATCCATTAACAGATAGGACAGTAAGATCCCTACCATTGATAAGAAAATAGCAAAAATGAAAAATAATTAAGAATAGGTTTACAAATATATTTTTTAATTATATTAAAAAAGAAAAAAACGTACTGAGATTTTTTTAGAGAAAACTTAAATATACTTAACAAATTACAACAGGGAAGGAGAATACCTTAAATAAAGGAATATGGAAGTCTAAGCATTTACAGGGCTAATGGCCTGTCATTGGCTGCTTTAAGTGGCCTCTTTACACACTGTGTAACATTCACCATTTTACCTATGTTTAAACATCCATATTTCTTATTTTCTTCCATCTGATGATTTTAGTGAAGTTAAAGAGCTGAAACCTCTATTGTTGTGTTAACGAACATTTGGACAAACTCAAATACAGTACTTAAATATACGTTACCAACCAAAAATACTTGCTACACTTCCACTTATTTATTTGACCAATTAGAGATTTCACCCGACGGGCATCCTCAATTGGTAACTTTTTTTGAAATATAAGTTATTAAATCATTGCAATATAATTCCATCAAGTATTCTCAATAAATAACTTAACTCAAGGAACACTTGGTTTAAACAATGAATTTGGTAGTAAACACAATGGGTTTTATACCCAACTAAAGATTTTTTATCTCTAAATTCCAGTCTCTTAATTGAAGCGTTACATTAAGAAGAATAGCTGTCTGCTTTCTTTTTTTTTTTTTTTTTCATACAAACGTATTCCCGTATTTTCTCCATGTATTATGGCACTAGAGCAATGATTTTGATTTTTTTTACACACTATAGATATCAACATACTGTTGGGGTGTCTGTGTCATTTTGTTTTTTTTATAAATTGTTTCATTATTATTTTATTATGTGGACCATTCAGGAACACATAATAATGCCCGGTTTGAACTGCTCTTCAGACGCACGGTATACAAAAATGATAATCTATTTTGAAAAACTGAAAAGGTACCCACAAAGTTCTGATACTCTTTCTCAAAAACAAAATCGGCTCAGTTTTGGGTTGCGGAAAACGACACAATGATATCTCAACTTTGTCAATTCGAGCTAGGCATAATCGATCCGACAAACAGTTGTCTTTCTTGAACAATATCGGAGAAGCATCTGTTAGAGAGTTACCCAAAAACTACGTTTTAATATCTATTCATCAAATTTCTTTGACACTACATACATATTTTCTTAATAATGCCGTTTTTACGTAACAAATAATTAACATACGTTTAAGCTGGTAGAAACTAATATGGTTAAATTTTTTATTTCATAAACTTTGTATATTTTAATATTTAAATATGAAATTCATTTATTTTCTGATTTTTCGTATTACTTGTACCTTCACACATTTATTCAAGCAATATTAATATATTTACCGTAAGCGCCCTTGATGTGATTCTTGCAAAAATGATAAAGCATGTAAATTTACTAAATGTAAAAAAAAAAACTAAAGACGCATATATATCACCAAGCAAGAGAGGTTAGAAAAGCCACTCTGAATTTCGTTGCTATTATTCTTAATTATGGTGGTACCCTGGGGGGTTGGGGTAGTGATATGGGAGAGCTGCATACCCCATATATGGCACTATAGGGTTTACATCTAGTCTCACAGGCGCCATGGAAAAAAACTGACCGTATGTTATGACCCCATGGATCTGAAAGATGAGAGAATGGGGTGGATTTGTCTATTTTTCTCTACTGGTAATAACTTACAAGATTCAGGGAAACCTTTGTCAAAACTGTCATGGGACTCATTCTGTGACGTCAGATTTCCGATATTTTATTCCTGTTTTGTTGGCTCGTGTCAAAACTTCTGACGAAATTTCATCAATGTGAGCATTACAAGGAATTTACGTATGGAATCTACGCAAAAATATGGGGTCTTTCACGTGTTATAAGAGTATAATAAAATTATCTTTTTTTGTCCATATTATGGTGGACTAACGTAACAATATATTTATTGACCCTAGAGCATTTTTAAATAGACGATATTTAGACCTTAATTTATTTCAATGAAGAGGGAAAATAATTTTGAGAGAGAAATAGGAAAATCTAGTCATTTAAAGGGCGTATGTCATGATGTCTTTGGCTGGTTTAAGTGGCTTTTTTACTCACTGTGTAAAGTTCACCATTTTCCTATTCATTTTTTTTATTTTTTTACAGAAACAAACAGTCGACAATGAGATAAAAGCATAAAAAAAATCAGTTTGAAGACAGACCAGCAAAGTTTTTAAAATAAAAATCATACATATTACAATGAGGGTACAATAAAGTGTTTACGTGTATTTGTAAGAGAGTAAGTGTAGAGGTGTGTATTTGTGTGGGAGTAAGTGTTCAGGTGTGTGTAAGTGTGAGCACCATTAAATAGCAAGTGGGATCGTATCGCAGCCGGTAAGAATGAGTATTAATTTATTTTTAAATAAATTAAGAGGCGTCTTAAATATATCAATAGACGAAAAAAAGCATTATAGTTAGAGCAAGAACAATAGAGGAAATAATGTTGTGCAAAGTTAGTGCTGCAGAATGGCCGATGGAATAAATACTTATTTCTTGTCTTGAAAGGGGACATTAAGATTAATTTTGGGGAGTAGGTTAAAAGAGTCAACTTTAAAAAAAAAATAATCTATAAATAGCATTTGTTTAAATAATTAAGACGTACACGTCTCTTTATAAGTATACCAAGTAAACGGGTACGTCTCGAAACCAGTAGACATTAGACATAGATCGGTAAGTGGTTATATAAAAATATTTAATAATATTTTGTAAGTCGCTTCAAAACGCACAAAATTTTACGTTTTTAAAGTTGAATCTTACGAGTTCATTTAAATAAGCGTTTAATAAAATACACAATGTAATAAAAGGCGCAATTTTAATATTAAATATGTTTATTTTAAGCCCTTTTTTAATCATTTTTATGTTAAACATATAACTTATGTGTTAGTTCTGCGTTGTACGCTCTAGGAATTTTAACTCATCAACTATAAAGGAATTACAAATATATATTTATGAAAAATCTTCGAACTACTAACTGTGGTCAACAAATCACAAAATCAGTATATTTTTATTGTTCATGTTAGCCAATGGCAACATAATTAATTATTCAAATGGACACTCATTCAAAATCTCCTATTTTGCTAATTTTTTATATATTTTTTTATTTAAATAATATAATTATGCATTTTTACATTTTTAAAATTTCCATTGTTATAATTTTACTAAAACTAAAATCCCACCAAGCCACTTTCTGTAGCTTGAAGGTGGATATTTTATTTACACTAAGTATATGATATTTATTTATTTATTTTAAAGAAACAAACAGTCGCCAATTATAAAATAACATTTTTTTTTTAAATACAGTTTAAAGACAGACCAGCAAAGTTTCTAAATAAAAATCATACATATTATTAAATTGTGTTACAACAAAAGGATGTGTTTATGTGTATTTGTATGAGAGTAAGTTTAGATTTGTGTTTATGTGTATTAGTGTGGGAGTAAGTGTTCGGGAGTGTGCATCATTGAATAGTAAGTGGGATCGTATCGCAGCCAGAAATAATAAGTCTTAATTTATGATTTATATTATTTACATTTATAAAAACAATGAATAACAGATATTAATTAACAACCGGAAAGATCAGAATATACATGTATATACAAATAATAATATATAAATTTTTTTTTTCAGCACTAGAAAACATAAGAAAATTACAATATTTACACATAAGCTACTATTCATGTATAAACTTTTGGTCGATTAGCCACTCTCTTATTTTGCTCTTGTTACAATGTGAGTTAACTTTAAGTTCTTTCGGCAATAAATTTAAAATGCTAGGTACTAAATATTTGAGAATTCTTTTACCATCCTTTTAACATACTTTTGGTACTACCAAACTATCACTATACGTGAAGCGTGTATTATTTTTATTTATTTTATTTTTCTTTCTGTTGACGCCCATTGGGCTTTTACATTATACATACTATATAATAAGAAAAAGTTACACATTAAACATAATCAACATTTTTTCAAATATAAATTTTTAAAAAATATATTTTTAAAATTTAAAAATAAAGTTACATAGTTAACATAATACACTATTGAGACATAATACATACATTATATTATGTTTATAATAAAAGGCATAACAGGATTCAAATAAAACATAATTATAATATTTTTTTATTTTTTTACACAGGTAAACTAAACTTTAAAGTGAAGTTATTTAAAATGTTGAAAACTAAAAAGGGTTTTATAAACTAAAAATATAAAACATAACACGGGCTTACTTTTAAGCATACATAAATACGATCGAAGATTTATTGACTAGACTCAGTCGCGTCGGTCACTTGTAGTACTTTGGTCTTGAATATGCTCAATGAGTAACGAAATATATCAACATCGCCATATTCATTACCAAGGCGATGGAGTCTAGCTATAGGTGAATTTACATAGTAGTTGTGCCCGCTGGACACCTCGACAAACACCGACTTACTTCGTGTGCGGCGGGAAGGTATTTTAATATGAATAGTAATATATATTTGGGATACTTTATCTTAGACTTAGACTTTAGAAAAGGTTTATTTATAAAAATATGCGGTGGGAAGAATCGAAAACGCCAGCCCGATGCGTGTCGATGCAAATAATGTAATCCGACACATCCTGACCGCAGGTTTCTGCTGAGCCGAAATTTTTTGGCTGAAACCCGTTTTATTGACTAAAACTGGCCAAAACGAGAACTTTAACCTCGGTCGGTCTCTACGTGAACCTGGCAGAAGGCAAACGTCTTGACTGCGCGAAATTAGACCGGAATGAGGTGTGTGGAGGAGTTGTTCCGGGCAGTGCAAGACAGAGAGGCCTTTTTAGAAATGATTGGCAATGTCGGGGACACCTGATAGGACACAAAATTAAATCAGTAATAAAATTAATAAAAGGTATTATTTGTTTTAATAGTATTGTTGTAATCAATCATTTTTTAAGTAAAGAATTTAATTTATGTAGATTTTTATACACAATTAAAAAAAAATGCCAACAAGGCAAAGTGAAAATATTTTTAATTACTTGAAACTTCATTTTAAATTGGAATTATCAGCCATAAAGTTAAATGTAACATGTTATTTAATGTTTACTAAAGTTAATCGACATTACATTGGAGGTTTTTGCATTTTTACGACCAAATTAAGTTAAGTCAAACACGACTTTGTAATTTTTGTACATTTGTACCAAAACAACGCTACGGCATGCGACGGACGGTAAATACCGGGAAATTCTACTGCCGAGACGTGAGTGGCAACCCTTTTATTTGGTTTTACAGCGAATTTCCGTGATGCCTGAACCTTAAGAGGATAGTCTGAAACACGCGACAGATGAAAGTTAAAAAACAGTAAAAAATCGATTTTTTTATGGGCAGTTGCACCAAAATTAAATTAAGTGATTGCTACGTTTTTGTCGAAATAGTCAGAAAGGGGTGCAAAATAAATGTGCAATAAGTCAATTTACATGCGTTAAATATTGATGTTTTTTGGTAGTTGTCTTCTTTCATGCGATCATTGGATAAAATTCAACCATACCTTTCTTTCTTCCTCTTCCATTCCCTCCTAGTGCAGTTTTTCTTTCTCTCCTCCTTAATGTTATATCAATGACCTTTGTACTGTATCTATATACTATCATGTTTTATTTTTCTATCATATCTCAGTCTTATATATAAATGTCTAGGAACATTGTTTTTTTTTAAAATTGAATACTTAATACTATAGAATTTTTATGAAAACTGGTACGTTATCCTTTTAAGTGTCTTTAAAAATATATTTCGTAAAATTAATACACACGACGGGTTTCCAAGGTACAACGAATGTATGTATGTAGTCCTTAAAATTGCCCATTGGGCGTACATATACATATAAACATTTTTTTAATCTCCTAAGATAATAATTTTTATAAAAAAAACGATAAAATATGTTTGACCTGCATTTAAAAATCCGTACTTGTGCCAAGAGTTGGCCAATAAAAAAATGAAAAAACTGAATCAGTAACTTTTATTGATATTTTTAACTAAATTCTCTTTCCTCTTTCCTCTTTCCTCTTTCCTCTTTCCTCTTTCCTCTTTCCTCTTTCCTCTTTCCTCTTTCCTCTTTCCTCTTTCCTCTTTCCTCTTTCCTCTTTCCTCTTTCTCTTTCCTCTTTCCTCTTTCCTCTTTCCTCTTTCCTA